>NC_068991.1:66099082-66101697 GCF_001194135.2 Octopus bimaculoides
TTAACGTCCGCTTTCCATGCTAGCATGGGTTGGACGATTCGGCTGGGGACTGGCGAACCAGATGGTGACACCAAACTCCAATCTGATCTGGCAGAGTTTCTATAGCTGGATGCCCTTCCTAACGCCAACCACTGGGAGTGTAGTGGGTGCCACACAGTGAGACTGAGCCCAAAACGATGTGGTTGGGAAGCAAATTGCTTAACTATATAGCCATGTCTACTTAATATACTTTGGTTGTAGTCTCCAATTGAGTGTATGTAAAAGAAATGGAATGGAGAGTTGTCTTTGCCAACAGTTGATGTAAGGTAAAATCTCAAACCATCCACAAGACAATCTCTGGTAAAAAGTCAAAACTCAGGCATCTTCTAGAAAGTTCTATATATTTCTTTTGTGCATAAATCTAATGGACAGTGCTAGGTCTTTGATATTTGATGACTGCGTCTTACAATTGAGACAAAATATCATTGTATAAAATGTCAATAAGCCTAATTACTTGTTTGTCATATGCAGCTAGTGCTTGCAATTATTTTATTACCAAATATGGAGTTGCAGGCTAAACGATGCCCCATCTGCATATAGGCATTTGGGTGGGGTCAGTTCCCATGAGATTTGATGTGCTACAAGTCCCAAGTGATAGACAGCGTCCAACATTAATTTTTTTTTTTCTTTTTTCTTCCTACTTGGATGACTCAACTGAAATAATTGAAAAAGTTCAGCTCTTGTCCTTCAGTACGTTTGTATGTAATAGAGACTTCATTGTTTTAATACTTACTTTTCCATGTTTGCATGGGTCAGACAGAATTTATTGAGACAGATTTTCTATGGCTGCATGCTCTTACTGTCGCCAACCCTTATCCATTTCCAAGCAAGATAATATCTCCCCCATGGCCAGATATGTTTTCACAGAACATCAGAAATGAAGGACATTCATTTACAATAATCACATAATGTCAAGACAAGGAAACAAGTATTTCTGCATTTCTGCACCTAGGCACGGAACAATTTTTACTTTGTAAGTTTCTCCCAGACACAACAAAAGTAAAGATATTTTGCTGGTGTTAAGTGATTTCTCTTTTCATGAATTGTCTTGGAAAGCATGCATCAGCTTTTGGACATATAGTGGTACTTCTCTGATGGAAAGGTGAAGAAGAACCTTGTAACTGCTTCCCCAAAGAAGCCCTCATGTCAAAATCATTAACCCCATGAACTTTAAAAAAAAATACCACACAATGCTGACAGAATGATTAATTACATGAAGAGGAAGTCATTAAAATTAAGGCTGTTTTCTTCACTCAGTTCTTCCAAGGTAGCTGCTCACTCACAATTTCTATAATACATGGAAGCAAGATGGTTATTTCATGAGGAAGTGGCTGACTCGCTTAGGGATTAGATATGCTGTAATAAATTTGCAGTCTTTGCCGATATTTTCTAAGCATTGAAAGCACTTCACAAGAATATGTAAATTAAAGAAAAAAATTATTCTTGCACCTTAGCTCTTAAGGGAGGAAGCAGGAGACTAAAATTGCAGAGAGCCAAAACATAAAGAGAGAACAAAGTTGAAATACTCGAACTGATTAAGTCTTGCAAACCGAAGGATAATCTTGTGGAATTAATTCTGTTTAAGCTTGTCACTGGCAAATAAGAACATTGAAAAGTATTTTCCTTTACTTAATTTATCTTCCTCAGATAAAATGAGAGATACATTTATATGAAATGTTTGGGAATCAAAAGCTGAGTTAGAGAAAACCAACTTCAAATGACAAAGGACTAAAACTACAGCATTGATCAATTTGTTTAAGGTTATGTCACCAACAGGAATACTTAATAATCAACACGCAAGTACTCAAAGCACTCCTTCCTTTTTCAACTTCATGAGTACAAAAAATATAGGCCATGGCTTCAAACACAAAGCAATAACTAAAGGTTGTTTCCCAACCATCCAATCTTGTACTACAGACATCATATGACACCAACAGTTACAAGTTTCCTATTAATATTAGAAGTAGTTTAAGGTGGTGAGCTGGCATAATCATTAGCACATTGGCCAAAATGCTTATTGACATTTTATCCATCTTTACATTCTAGGTTCAAATGCCACAGGGGCTGGCTTTGCTTTCATCCTTTCGGGGTCAATAAAATAAGTACCAGTCGAGCATTGAGGTCAATTTAATTGACTTAGTCCCTTCCCTGAAATTGCTGGCCTTGCGCCAAAATTTGAAATCAATATCAGACGTAGCTTTTAGAAAATAGTATGTGAGTAGATTTGGCAGATGGAAACTGAAAGAAGCCTGTTATAGTGTATGCCCTCATCAAGGCATCACATGATGATTGTAAATGAGCATTATTGTCATGAAAGCCAAGTTGTTCATTTCCAGTCTTCCGTGAAAACATATCTAACAATGGGGAAATAACAAGCAAATGTTGGTGACAGGAAGAGCATCTGGCCATAGAAAATCTGCTTCAACAAAATTCATCTAACCCATGCAAGCAGGGAAAAGTGGATGTTAGATGATGACAATGTAACTGCTTTGTTTAAATGATTTGTTATAAATGATTTATATATTTATATAACTGCTTTGTTATAAATATTTATATATATATATATATATATATAT
>NC_068991.1:66102529-66104698 GCF_001194135.2 Octopus bimaculoides
AGAGAGAGAGAGAGAGAGAGAGAGAGAGAGAGAGAGAAAGAGAGAGAGAGAGTAGAAAATGATTAGAATTTTAGTTATTGTATTTTTAATCCTAAAGAATGCACCCGGTGCACTACACCTACACCAATATTGCTGAAAAAGGTTTGCATTTCACTTCTACATCTGTTTTATGCAGTTTGTGAGTGCAATCAAAATTTACACTGGTGCAAGTTGCACATTATCATTTTCTAATGTTCTGCATACACACCCACTTTTATTTCACAATGAGTTTAATACTGTGTGTGTGTTTGAGTGTGTGTTTGAGTGTGCACGTGTTTGTATGCATGCGTGTGATAAATTTTTTTAGAAGCTAATAGCATGTAATAACACTTTTAGTACCTTACAATGTGTCTGTGGATTGAAAAAGGTTGAAAATTGCAGTGACATAATAAAGATTTGACAGAAACTCGACTCCTATATGACAGATCAAATGACTATGTAAAGACCTGCCAAGTTGACTAATGTTTCTTCTGTTAATAGTTGTCTGATTAAACAATACACTCTAACGCCACCTTACTGCAAATGTATAGTCACTCAAGTGGAACACGTATTGCCACTGTGACATAGCTAACAGGTTTTGCGAACCTACAGCTTCTAGGTTTACACTGAAAACGTAAATGTTATTTCACACATTCATCTCATTATTACAATTCCAATCTGAGCTCTGTATTTATCCATGTAAAATACGCAGTTTGTTTTTCAGCTATTTACATATAAATATTAGGGGTGCGCATAACACACAAGAATCAAATGTTAATCTTTTTGCAGTCTAGTGTGTTGGCATATTCAGAACGGCATTTCTGAAAGTTAGTTGTAGTTTTGTTTGTTTTTTATTATTTAAAAAAATATTTTTTATTTTTTAACAATTTTGCTCCAAACTAAGCTTGACGCTACAGTAGTGTAAGGGACTACAAAGAAGGGGGAAAAAAAGGAGCCTACAAATTCTGAAGATGTCCATTGACAAAACGCTTATAGGGCTGAATATCACAAATCAGACAATGGCTGTGATTTCCAGAGCACAACACCTCAAGAGAGGAAAGAAGCTATCAGAATAAAAACTTATGACTAACAGGAAACTCAACAGGAAAATGATGTGCCTGAGAAGAGACGTACAGGACATATTTTGATAGAGGGTAGTAGACCAGAAAGTTTATCAGCTAAGTCAGCATAATTAAAGAGTTAAAAAATACTATAACAATGCTACTTTTAAATGATAATTATAAAATATTAAATATTCAGTACAACAGGCATATGTGTACCCTTTAAAATGACTGCCACCAACTTTAATATGCGATGCCAAAATTTAATATTTTTATTATTGAAAAACGCAAATAGTTTGGTAATCTGAACATGAACATAAATACTTCTGTTCTTTAAAAACTTTAATTGGAAAATAAATGTTTCCATCATTAGAAACACTATTTTATTTAATGCGGAGATCAAATTAATAAACAATTGATAAAGATAATAGATAAATGCTGTCATCCTCAAAATGTAAACATAAACTGAAAGAAACTGTAATTATTATAATGAACTGTCGATAACAGTTGAAAGAATGAAAGTATTTAAATGGAAATACATCATCATCATCGTTTAACGTCCGCTTTCCATGCTAGCATGGGTTGGACGATTTGACTGAGGACTGGTGAAACCGGATGGCAACACCAGGCTCCAATCTAATTTGGCAGAGTTTCTACAGCTGGATGCCCTTCCTAACGCCAACCACTCGAGTGTTTATATTCTGCACGACCAACAATGGACCACCACAGGATCCAGTCTTTGTTGCAGTGTAGTGGCTCTTGTGCTGCAATGTTTGAGCACTATCCAGCAGAGCATGAGTTCCAAGTGGAGGCCCTCTCATGTTTGAAAGGTCAAAGAATTGTGGACAAATAAGGAATACTTTTTTCTTTTTCATAAGTAAAAAAAAAAAACAAGCTTACATAGGGTTAACATGTCTACTAAGGGGGGGGTAACCCTCCAAAAAATCAATGACAGTTCAAATCCAACAAGGCCTTCCCTCAGGGACAAAGCGCAGCAAAATCTGAAAGGAAGCTGCAAGGTTGAATCTCCTTCTGACCACCAGGAGACAGCGCAGAGTCAAGAACAGTGGAGAAAAGTTGTAACTGGCCT
>NC_068991.1:66105452-66106531 GCF_001194135.2 Octopus bimaculoides
ATATATATATATATTTTTAGGTATTGTTCCTTCACCATCACTTGACAACTGATGTTGGTGTGTTATGTCCCTGTAACTTAGCAGTTCTGCAAAAGAGGCTGATAGAATAAGTACTAGGCTTACAAAGAATAAGTCCAGGGGTCAATTTCTTTTACTAAAACCCTTTAACATGGTGCTCTAGCATGGCTGCAGTCAAATGACTGAAACATGTAAAAGAGTAAAATATATATATATATACATACAATGGGCCCCTTTCAATTTCTGTCAGCCAGATCTGCTCACAAGGCTTTGGTTGGCCCAGGGCTTTAGTAGATGACACTTGTCCGAGGTGCAACTTAGTGGGACTGAACCCAGAACCATATGGTTGAGAAGCAAGCTTCTTACCATACAGCCACACCTGCACTTAGTGCATAAAAAAAAAAAATGAGAAAGAAAGAGAAAGAAGTCAAATAGACTATATATATGTATTGATTGAATTACTTACGGTAGGGGAGGAGCTGACTTGTATTCAGGGATGAAATCAAGATGAGCTCGAACATCAAAACGATCAATCATGTTGTCCGTCTGACCTTGCCATGGCATCCTAAAATGAAATAAACAATCTCTGGTAAGACAATATAGAAGACATTCAACCTTTTCTGCTGTATCTAATACTCAGAAAGTCAATTCATTACATTTTTATTGTTGTATCTGTTGAAGGTTTCACAAATGATTTTTGAATAAGGTATCATGCCATTACTATAAAGCATAAAGTATCCTTTGTGATTCAAAATGGTTAGAGGAAGATTTGACTGCTTTTTTTTCTTTTTTTTTTTTTAGGGGATTGAGCAAATGGTATAGAAGCTCTAGATAAAATAATGATGATAACGTATTGCATTAAAAAGTTCATTAGAAATAGATTAGAAAATGAGGAACAAACAATATTAAAGAATAAACAGTAAAATAATCAATTGGACCATCCATTTTACTTCTTTGAGATAGGATGAGATTAAAACACAGTAAACAATGTAGAGTCATCTTTGACTCTTTTAATATCATATTTTTGTTGAAATATGCAACATTTGTTTCATTTAAATTCG
>NC_068991.1:66106763-66111821 GCF_001194135.2 Octopus bimaculoides
AAAAGACACCATTTCGAGCGTAGCCGTTTTCGTGCGGGTGACACGTAAAAGCACCCACTACACTCTCTGAGTGGTTGGCGTTAGGAAGGGCATCCAGCTGTAGAAACTCTGCCAAATCAGACTGGAGCCTGGTGTTGCCATCCGGTTTCACCAGTCCTCAGTCAAATCGTCCAACCCATGCTAGCATGGAAAGCGGACGTTAAACGATGATGATGATGATTAAGCTGTTGTTTGAACATAAATTAACACAAAATTTTGATGGAAGGATTTACTTTTGATCACTTTAAAACAATGAATTTGTCTCACAGAATCAAGGAGGGCAGTTTCAGGTGGGTTGATATCAAAGGGGTTAAACAATTCATTTCATAGTAATAAAGTAAATGAAAATCAAAAATCATAAAATTTCAATCTGGACTTCTCTGGTTTGATGTTGAATACCAGTTAATTAAAGGATATCAAGATAGACACAGTGTTCTGAATTAGAAATGGGGAACTTTGGCTATTATTTCTAGCAAGATGAGCAACCATGAAGGGGCTTCCAGGTAAAAATAGTGTTAACGCTATTGAATCATGGTGCATTATTGGTGGAGGCAGTGGTGGGGAGACTAAACACATTCCTTGCCTTCCTCTTTCTGATTTGCAGAACTGAATCGTATCTTGATTCTCATGGTTACTATCTGTCTCTCACTACCTTTTCTGATTGAAACAACTGTGTCTATCTATATTGATTTTCTTAAATCATCAGGAATTTTGCATCCAACTGAAGAAGTCCAGATAAAATCTGGATATGTATATGATTGGAATTTTATGATTACAATAAAATAGATTAAATACGATCCTACATTTTAATTATTATTATTGCCTTGAAGTAGCTATGTGAGATTGAGTCTGCTCCACTGTACAAAGAAAGAAGATAGACCAATCAAACTGGCACTTTTGGAAAGAATGATTCCAGGCCTCTGGTCAGATGATAGTCTTAGAGGCAGAATGAGAACAACTTATGTGAACCTTGCTTGCCTGAATATATATTTATACTGGATTTAGGTAAGAATTTAAAAAAAAAAAAAAATTATTTTAAATTTTGGCACAAGGCCAGCAATTCTGGTAGGAAGGTATAAGTCAATTACATCAAACCCCAGTATCTGACTGGTACTTTATTTTATTGACACCTCCCACATATCCAAAGTATGAAAGGTACAGTTGACCTTGGCGGGATTTGAACTCAAAATGTAAAGGGCCAGAAGTAATGCAGCCAAGCATTTTATCTGATGTGCTAATGGTGCATTTAACTCTCCACGTAACAAGCAATAACAATAATAATCCTTTCAACTAGAGGCACAAGGCCTGAAATTTAGGGGACTGTCAATTACATCCACTTCAGTACATAACTGGTGCTTATTTTATCGACCCTGGTGGAATTTGAACTCAGAATGCAGCGACAGACGAAATACCACTAAGCATTTCTCCCAGTATTCTAACGATTCTGCCAGCTCACCGCCTTAACAATAACAATGGGTTCGAATTTTGGCACAAGGCCAGCAAGTTCAGGATCCGGGGGTAAGTTGATTACATCAACCCCAGTGATCATCATGTAGTAGTACACGAGCAGAGTTTGAATAATTCAACCTTGGAAATGTAGGCGTTTCATTTATCACCCTTTAACAACTCTTATTCAGGGAACTTTTGACTGAGATTGGCTACTCAGCCTGGAGAAAATTCTAACTGGGCTCCACCTAAAAGGTCATGCACAATTTATCTTGATATACCACCATGTCATGCACATATGTTTGTGATGCATGTGCCTTGTGTTTTCTTATCAGATGGGTAATCTTGGTGGGTATATTGAGCTTTGTATATTTGTGCCTCTGTGTCAGTTTGATGGCATACACTGCTCTCTCACTCAATAATGATAATAATAATCCTATTATTAGTACAAGGCCAATATGAACGGTTAACTTGACCATGGCAGAATTCAAACTCAGAACATAAAGACAGATAAAATGCAACTAAGCATTTTGTCTGATGCACTAACAAATAATAATAATAAACATGTTGGTGTTAGGAAGGGCATCCTTGGCGTTAGGAAGGGCATCCTTGGCATTAGGAAGGGCATCCAGCTGTAGAAACTCTGCCAAATCAGATTGGAGCCTGGTGTAGCCATCTGGTTCACCAGTCCTCAGTCAAATCATCCAACCCATGCTAACGTTAAACGATGATGATAATAATAATAATAATAATAATAATAATAATAATAATGTATAAATGAAAAAAAAATTTTAATCTTGAAGGCAGGGGTCATAATGATATAAATATTTTCATTTTTCTGTCATGTATAGAAGACTGACATGTTTCACTATTATTGTTCTGGCTGTATCAGCTTTGGCCTTGTTGAAATGATGATCAAAGAAACACAAAGTGAATAATATCATACAATGACTGGCATAAAGATGAACTAATTCAAAGACACCATCAACATGAAAGCCATGTTAACATAATTAATGCCAACACTATTGAAATGATATTAAATATGTGATAAAGAAAGAAAATATAAACTGTATTAGTCAATTACTAGAAACATTTTTGTCCTTCTGGCAAGTAAAGGAGACAACCCTGGGCATGTTTCAATCTTATTCTGACTGCATTAGCAAAGTACAACTTTCATCATGCTTACATAATGATAGAGCAATCCCTAAGTAAATGCACAGGTGCCAGCATTTGCAAGCATACAACAACAGAACTGTTTAAAGATAACTAATGTAAAGATATTATCTGCATCAAAAACAATGGAAGAGCCAGTGCTAGAGTATTTAATAAATGCATCATTAAAAAGCTAACTGAAAAATCAATATGCAGTGAAGAAAAACTATATTAGTCAACGGCCAATATTATTTTCGTTTTTCCAGCAAGTAAGGGGAAGTGGTGTTATTTTAATAATTTCCTCTCTAAAACCCAGCTTCCATAAATTACTGCTACTTTATTTCATGTTGTCTTTGAACTAACAGTGCTGTAATTAGCAACCAATGGCAAACCACAGTCATCACTTATTCTCACAGCAAATGTAAGAATGTAAATAATATCATAGTTTTTACTTCTGCACTTCAGTTTACTACAAACTTGACTGACCAAGTAGACTATTTCTTCGCCTGCTCTTTTTTTCTTTTCTGTTACTATTAACCACCCATAGTGCAGAAATAAATATAAAACAATGCGTCGTCTCTAAAGATGACGCTAATAGTTTGAAAGATTACAATCGTTAGTAATGTCTCATCTAAGGCATTAAGGAAAAAATAGCAGATGGTAAAAAGTATAGACCTAAGCCATGTCTATGATGACAAAATATATGTGCTTTTTTGTATCTGGTAACATTTCAAAAATATCATCAAGGCCAGTCAGGTGGCACTGGCAATGGCCACGCTCAAAATGGCATATCTTATGTGCCACCTGCACTGGCAACGACCTCACTCAAATGTCTTTAATATAACTCGACAGAAACAATAGATTCTGAGGTGAAATTTATATATAATCTCCTTGAAATTAATAAAACAAGAACCATTGGTAAACCGGAAGGAACCAATTAAACTGACTGCAGTCAGTCATTTACAAAGACTGATCTTGTCAAAAGAATTCAATATCTAATAATGTAATCACTGTCAGTAATAACATACATGACTACTGACCGAGACCTTTGGAAATGTGCTGTGCGTGAGAAGACCCGGCAAGCCAAGTAAGATCGTTGCCAGTGCCCCTGGACTGGTTCTTGTGCGGGTGGCACATGAGATGCACCATTTTGAGCGTGGCCGTTGCCAGTACCGCCTGACTGGCTCCCGTAGGATTTTTGAGTGAGATTGTTGCCAGTGCCCCTGGACTGGCTCTTGTGCGGGTGGCACATAAAAGACACCATTTCGAGCGTGGCTGTTTTCGTGCGGGTGACACGTAAAAGCACCTACTACACTCTCTGAGTGGTTGGCGTTAGGAAGGGCATCCAGCTGTAGAAACTCTGCCAAATTAGATTGGAACCTGGTGTTGCCATCCGGTTTCACCAGTCCTCAGTTAAATTGTCCAACCCATGCTAGCATGGAAAGCGGACGTTAAACGATGATGATGATGATGATGATGATGAGGACTAGGTTTAGAAATACACACAAATCAACTGATTCATGTATTTATTGCTCTGATCTAGGTTCTAGCACTATCTCTCTTCCATTACTTCCTCCTCTATCACCCTCTCCTCCTGATCACTGTTCTTCCCTACCCCCATCACTCTTGCTCCTTTGACGCCCTAACTTTGTCACCATTCTATCTTCTGTATCCATCCTGCCCTTTCTCATGTTGCCTTCAATGAAGGGAAACATTGTTGAGTAGTGAAGACCTGTTAATCTTTCAAGGTACAAGGTAATCTCGTTAGTGCTGGAGGTATGATAGAATCCACTTAATATGCACTACAAACTGGTTAGCAAAACAAGCATAGACACGCGGGGTCCAAAGGGCAACTTTGTTTGCCTGAGAACATAACAACCTGTCTAGAGTTTATATCATGATAAAATAAAACCTAGATAGTTAGTTTTGTAAATGCATACCTTGTCTGCTGCTGATTACATAAAACATGATATAACTGCAGCAATTTGATCTTTATTTTCTGAAGTTAACACATTGAATATGATCAGTAAGAAGCTTGCTTCCCAACCACATGGTTCCAGGTTCAGTTTCACTGTGTGACACCCTGGGCAAAGCCCTGTGAGTGGATTTGATAGACAGAAACTGAAAGAAGCCTGCCGTGTGTGTGTGTGTGTGTGTGTGTGTGTGTGTGTGTTTGTCCCTCCACCATCGCTTGACAACTGATGCCGGTGTGTTTATGTCCCTGTAACTTAGCGGTTCAGCAAAAGAGACCAATAGAATAAGTACTAGGCATACAAAGAATAAGTCCTGGGGTCAAACTTCTTCGACTAAAACCCTTTAAGGTGGTGCTCCGGCATGGCCACAGTCAAATTACTGAAACCAGTAAGAGTAAAAAATATATATATTCTTCCAACTTATTGCAGTGTATCTTAAATATATTAT
>NC_068991.1:66112048-66126597 GCF_001194135.2 Octopus bimaculoides
GGTCGAAAGATAAATATATAAGAATTATGAGGGCAGCAGGGATGGTCATGGCAGTACGATGAAGGACAAACAGCAATTATGGTATCAAGTCACTATATCAGTGCTCTGAGTTTTATAAAAATCCATCTAGTGCTGATAAATAATGATCAGTAATATACTGGCAATGGTTCAATTAAGTAGACAGTTCCTCTGCAAAAATTGGCCCTGTGCCTAGTTAAAAAAAAAAAGAACAAGAAAAAACATCAAATATAAAATTTGTTTTAAAAATCAATATTTGAACTACTCAAAACACTACACACACTGCACCAGCAGAAAGACAGAAATATTAGGTTTTTCATTAAACCTTATAATTCTGTAACAATAAGCAAGACTGAAAATATACAACTGAATCATTGGAATAATGCGTTCATAGAGTTCCCTACCATTACCACTATTAAATTCTAGATCCCTCCATTAATGCCCCTCAATAAAGTTGGCTGCCATTGATAAAACAAGAGGTTTGTGTCTAAGATATGCACTTCTTAAAGAGAATGCTTGAAGCAAGGGTTTAGCAGCAAGAATTTATGGACCAGCATCCAGCACCTTAAAAACCATTCCAGTCATCATGCCCTGTAATTAAATACGTGACACAATAAATAAATAAATAAATGAAAATGTTGCATTATTGAGAATGCTGATCCAACTGATGCTGGCATGGAATAGCAAACTGGAATTTATAATATGACGATGATGCTTAAGATTACAATATCAACTCTTGTCTTTAAAAAAACAACAACAACAAAAGATAAAGAAAGAATTCCACCATAAATAGATAGATAAGCAGATCTTATATATTCTAGATAATTGGATCAATAAAAGAGGACGGTGGTGGTTGTCTGTTCATATGTAATGAGCTTACTATTACTATACAAGCTATTGCAAACCCAGGAAGAAGGGCGGGGGAGTCATTTGGATTTTTATTTATTTACTTTTTTAAATTTTTTTACAGCCTTCTATTTAAAAGAAAGGAAGCTGGCTATAACTGAATTAGTCTTAACATTGGTAAAAATCAAACGCCACAGAAGAGAAGAGATGGAAAATACAATTATAAACACAGGTGAAAATGTCAGTAACTGAATAGAAGAAAGAAGAAATTAACAACAAAAACAAAACTGCTTCCACTTTTAAGTAATAATAATAATAATAATAATAGTAATAAAATCTTTTTCAAATCAATAAACATTGCTGAGCCTTATAATTTGTCAGTTTCAGAGGGAGAGAGTTGATCTTTCAGCAGTTGCCTTAGCTCTGCTAGACCTTTTTTTGTATTAAATAGTGGTTGTGGTGGCAATGGTGGTGGTAGTAGTAGTAATAGTAGTAATAGCAACAGCTGTGGTGGTGGTGGTAGTAGTAGTAGTAGTAGTAGTAACAATAGCAGCAACAGACATACACTACAGTGGTGATGGTAGTGGTAGTAGTAGTAGTATTAAAAAAGGTAATGGTATTAGTAGTTGTAATAGTGGTGGTGGTAGAGATAGAAGTGATGGTAGTAGTAACAGTAGCAGCTTCAGAACCCAGCATGTAATAGTTGAAGTAATGGTGGTGTGAAGGTGATGTCAGCAGCAGCAGTAGCCTCAGAAACCCCACAAGCAGTAATGGTGGCAGAAAGCAGTAGAAGCTCTTTTTGTTTGTTTGTTGATTTTACTTTTTTTTTTCTCTTTATATTCTTAAACAAGCAGCAGCAATCAATGCTTAATAACAAGTCTAGCATGAACAATTTACTTCTAACACTCAACTAGACCTAGAACACATGCTATATAAAGACGGAAAGGAGGTAAGGTGGGGTGGGGGTAGGTCTGTCATTGTGTGGGTTTTGAAATTTTCAGGATCTAAACCCATTCACAAATATTTTGCAGACACAGAAGCAACTTTTATCCATTTTTTTTTTTTTAAAATCTAATTAACAATCTAAAATTCAAAATAAGATAGAAATATACAGATTTTTTTAAAAACATAAAAATATATCTTGTCAAAATGAGACTATACAAAAATTCTATGATTTTCCCCGAGTACAATTCCCATCATTCTTATTTAACCCTTTAACGTCTAAACTGGCCATATCTGGTCAAAATATTCTGCCTGTTTCGTGTTCAAGCAGGTCAGATCTGGCTTGTCACACCTACCTTGCAATGTCATTCTAAGAATAAACAATCACATCGTCAAACTCTCAAAGCTACAAGATAATATCTTTCCTTTTTTTCTCTCCTCTTTTGCTCTCTGTCCCTTTCTTCTCCCTCTCGATACATATCCATCCTCCTAACTTAGTAGCCAACTTCTGCTCGGACCATACATATTGAAATATATTTCCCTCAACTGGTTTATATTTTGTAATGTTTTAACTGAGAAAGGTCTTGTGTAATGGATGCATTTCCTGTTATATATTACAGTCCTGAAACATACGTATTAAATGATTTCAAAATATAACTATTTGATTTGACTTCATTACACATTCACACACAACAGGGCTTCATTCAGTTTCCATCTACCAAATCCACTCACAAGACTAGTTGACCTGGGGCTATAGTAGAAGACACTTGCCCAAAGTACCACACAGTGGGACTGAATCCGAGATGACATGAGTAGGAAGCGAGAAGTTATTTAAATATTAATTTATTAATTTCATAACCCACTTCTATTCAGCATGTATGGTAGGCAAGCTACAGGTTTTACAAACAAGCTGGGTCAGTTATAAAAAATTTTTTTTTAATTAATTTTTTTTTAAACACCAAAAAATATGTTCATGATATCACTTTTGATTATATCTGGCATGAAAACCTCCTACTTGGGCTGTCCTGGGTTCTATGAGTTACATTGCTTGGATTTAGAAATTTCTTATCTGACCACTCACTGGCATCATGTACTGACTGAACTCACTTGCCCACTCACTCTAATCCACACTATTAATTCAGGTTTGGTTATATCACTCCCACATTTTATATCAATGCATTTATGACTTCATGCTTTCACTTCTAACGAGACCCATTCACATTTGACAAACACTGTATCCATGATCTGAGATCTTAAAACCCAGTCCAATCTAGGTTCAGTTCCACTGCACAGCAACTTGGTTAACTGTCTTCTACAACAACCATAGGCCAACCAATGCCTTGTGAGTGAATTTTGGTAAAAGGAAACTGTGTGGAAGACCCTTAGTGAACCTCAATCTATGTCTGTATGTACGTGTGTGTCTTTGTGTTTGTCCACACCCAGAGCTTGACATCTAGTGTTGGTTTATCTACCACTTCCCCCATAACGTAATGGTTCAGCAAGAGACTGATAGAATAAATAACAGGCTTTAAAAATAGTGGGGTTGATTTGTTCCAGTAAACCCTTCAAGGCAGCACTCCAGCATGGACACCAAAAAAAGTAAAAGATAAAAATTGAACAAAACAGTTTGCTGACGTTCTTTAACCCTTTACTATTTGAACTGGCCATGTCCAGCCCTAACAGTCTACCTGCTTTATGCTCAAACTGACCAGATCCAGTCTCTCACACCTATGCTACAATGTCATTCTAAAAATAAGCAATCACATCATCAAAATCTCACAGGTATGAGATTGTGCATGATAAATTCTAAACAATGTGAATAAGTAAGCATTACATTTAACAGAGTAATCTAAATGTTAAAGGGTGAAACACAAGTAACACGCAGAGGACTCAACTCTCTACAAGGCAAGTCCTCATAATCCCTAAGGACAATGACGTTACATTATAACTTTGCCCAAACTACATTGCAACTTTCGTCTTTGACGCCACAAAATATTTCAGCCCTGGTCAACTGCTGCCTGTCTTTGAAACACAAGACCTACATTAGGGTACAGACTAGTCCTATATCAAGGCTAGTGGTACCACTTCACACTAACATCCAAAATACCATTTAATTGATTGGTAAAGATTCACTCACTAACATACTACAATGGCCAATTCTTTTCTCTACATCTACTGCAACAAACTGTGCATCACTCAACAAACTAGCTACACACTTTCTCCTCATCATACTATGTCTTAACCCTAGATCCTATATTTTCTTACAGATGTTCAAACTGAGCATCAAGCACATGAATTTCACCAATTTAGAAGACCTAGCAACGGTCATGGATGATGCTGAGCTCAATTATATAATAATGATGATAACAAAAGCATTCAGAGAGCGCAAACCTCCGCCAAAGCAACACCAATGTCCTCTCAACAATTAGCCAGAGCTGATCTGGTACTTTATTTTATCAACCCTGTAAGGATGAAAGACAAAGTCATCCTTGGCAGAATTTGAACTCAGAACATAGAGAGCTGGAAGAAAAGCTACTAAGCATTTTGTCTGGCATGCTAATGATTCCATTAGCTCACTGCCTTTAAAAAAAATGCTAATGAAGATGAAACTCATGCAGGCTTGTAGTAACACAGTATCTTGCAGTATTACTATAATAAGCAATAAATTGAAACATGTAGAGAATTACTGTTACTGCATTTCTTCACCTTTTATTTATTTTGCTAATACTGGGTTAAATATTTTTCTTCATTATGTAATAGAATAGAAGAAAGGTCATAATTAACATAGTTTTTATTGCAAGCTTTAATTATATAAGTCATGAATCAAATTTCAAACTTGTTTTTAATCAGGTTCAACAACAGTAAAGTGCTTAATGTTATATAATTAACTAATTAAGTCTAATTTAAAAAAAAAAAGTCAATTTCTAATTTCAGAAACAGTGAGCAGCTCCTCTTTTTACCTTAGTTTTCTTTAATATCAATATAATCCTCTCATTTGAAGCAATATAAATTATGTACAACTTAAATTAGGTAACATCCTAATTAATCCATTCATTACAATTTACAGTTATAAATGGAAGTCCAACTATTACACACACACACACACATCCACTCCTCACCCAAACAATTTGTTTGCCTTAACTGCTCTGCAAGCATTAATGATTGTTCTAAGATGCTTACTTCATAACTGTGAGGTCTTAGTTTTAATCCAACTGAGTGGTGCATTAGGTAAGTATTTACTACCAAGATCTTGGGCTGACCCAAGCTTTGCAAGTAAAATCAGGCAGGCTAGATTATGGAAATTACAATGTATAACATTTTTTTTTTTTTGTCTTTTGGTCAGTGTTATTTCCTATTTGTATCTCTCTAGAAATCAAAAGGAAATGACTAATATTCCCTTCGAACTTTGCTTTTCTGACCTGGGCATCAATGTTTTGAAACTGACTTATTTTCCATTACATTTCAGGCAGATTCAGAGTTGAGTTGCTGAAGCAGAAATGACCGTAACCACTTGAGCATGTCCCTTAGTGGCTGATGATATGTGCATCTCTGATGATGAGCAGAGTAGTTGGGGGGAGCATCAAAGCCATGTGTTGAGAGGGATTCTTTGGGGTTTGAATAAATGTAACAAAAGCAAAGTTTAATGAAAATATTAGCCATTTTTCACACTTTCTAGAAGTAAGCAAATAAGAAATAACAGTTGTTACTCCGTGTTATGGAAGTTCATTTGATGGACTGTATCAATAGCCCTAAGGGTCCCAAACTGTCACAATATACCACTCATTCCGTCTAGATTACGGTTAAGGGCACAAATAACTGTGGAATACTTAGTCAGTTACTATAAGTCAATAAATAAATAGTTCCGTTGATTGAACAACTGAAACTGATGAAAAATCTATTTACCTTGTACTCTATCGAAGCTTATTTCTAAGAAAATTGCAAGCTATTCTAGAATGTTCTGTCTATATTTTGGCACAAAAATAGACATTGGTCTATAGAGTCAGCCAACAATTTATCACAGCCACCACAAGATACTATTAGCTGAAATAAATGTTGCAAGGCATGCTTATTTTTGTCTGCATCGACATCTTAGTACAAACAGTTGTTATATCAAATATGGCATTGTTGACTAAAATATAACACCTTATGCAATAAACCTTGACAGATATTATTATTCAACATCTGTTTTCCATGCTGACCTGTGCTGGACGGTTCGACAAGAGCTGGCAAGCCAGAGGACTGTGCTGTACTATCTTCTCTGGAATAGTTTCTGTGGTTGGATGCCCTTCCTAATGCCAATCACTTTACAGAATCTGCTGGATGTTTTTAATGAAGCACCAACAGCAATGAGATCACCAAATAACTTTTAAGTTAAGATCCTTCAAATGAGGTGGAGGTAGGAGGAGGATATTGTTGAAGGATAGGGGAAAAAAAAAGAGTCTTGCATTAAAGAAACAAGGATACCTCAGGTGGGGAAAGGAGAAAGAGATGGTGAACACATAACAGGAATGGGGGTAAGTGAACCAGGGACTGGAGATTATAAATCGCTGAGTGAGTTTAGAACTTTGTAAAAGGAGTGATAGATGGGGTGGAGGTGATGAGTGGGCACAGGTAGAGGGGGGGGGACATTAGGATATATGCTGTGAGGAAGAATGTTGTAGGATAGATTACAAGGAGAGATGATCTGCTACAAGTCTGTCAAACCAGGAACACTTTTTGACTAAAGACTTGCCTTTAATCAACCACAACAAAATTTAATGAAGTTCCAGGAAAATTAGTTCCAAATGCCAACATACTTATAGTACTGTATGATTACAGACGAGAGAGGAAAAGAATAATAGTAATTACAGGATCACCAATGACTTTAAGATTGGCAATAGAAAGGTCAGAGCTAAAACATGTTTGACCATAGGTCTGTTGGATCAGGGCGGATCTGGGGATAAATAACAAACATTGTAAATAATTGAATTTGTGAAAGCAGGGCTTCCAAACTGCAAATATTTCTTGTTCGTAATTACAACCAGTGTTTGACTTGTGTTGGTCAGTTGAAGAAGCCAAGATCACTGTTAAGTTCAGCCAAGTGCTACACAAGAAGTTGTGTTTTGCACTTGAAAAGAGTAAAAATAAACTGGCTGACATGCTACTTATCTAACACAAACATGTCTAAAAGATTCAGTCGTACTTCAGAGCATTCCTGTGATTTTAAGCTAAATTAATCTAATATTAGGCCCTTTGTGAACAGACTGCAGTAATATTAATTTATATAAAGTATAAACTTACAAACGAACTCTCTATCAGATATGAAGACAAAAGTGAAATGAAATAGCCATTATGATAAACATTCCAGTAATCCCATTATACTACTACAATCTATCTCTCTTTAATCCTTTAACATACAGATTACTCAAATGTATTGTTTATTTATTCACATTGTTCTGATTTAGTCATGCATTATCTCATACCTTTGAGATTCTAATGATGTAATTGTTTATTTTTAGAATGACATTGTTCAGCAAGTGTGAGAGGCCAGATCATGTCAGTTTAAACATTAAACAAGTAGAATATTCGGGATGGATATGACAGTTTAAAGGTTAATCTGTTAAATTTGCAATCTAATATTATTAACAAAATATGAAACCATGAGAAACTTCATTATGAAATGTATCTGCATATGTATAGAATCCACACTTCCTGCAGCTCACTTGGATATTAGCTACAAAGACTTCAATTCCTCTTGTTGAAAATTTTCCACCCTCAAACACAGATTTCCTCTACTGTCCTCCAATTATCAACAACTGTTTGACTGTGTCTCTTCCAGCATTGAAAATATCTTATTTAACTTCACCCTTCTATAAAGTCACTATCCGCAGTGATTTCAATACTTATAACTCATCTTGGTTTTCATATTCATTCTATACTGACACCACTAATGCAGAAATTGAATCTTTTGTAATCTTCAATTCTCTACATGTATTTCTGACCAACACACATCCTTCATCACTTTCTCTCCTCCAAACCCAACCTCTACTCAACTCAAAATCAAACTCATTTCTGCACTTCTCAGATCATCCAACATTCACTGCACAGTCCTTTCTTTCCAGAATACTGGCCCTCAGAAATTCCTTCCTCTGTACATGTTTTTCCAGCATTCAAATTATAACAATTTAAGAGGGACATTAATGTCATCACTCTCACAATCTTAAAGCCTTATGAAGGCCAAGGGCACAGTCCCTTTCCTCAGAGCTTACACGCACACGCACACACACAAAGGTGTAGGCATGGCTGTGGTTAAGAAGCTTGCTTCTTAACATGGTTTCAAGTTTAACCCTACAGTGTGGCACCGTGGGCAAGAGTCTTCTACCATAGTCTTGGGCCAACCAAAGCTTTATGAGTAGATTTGGTAGATGGAAACTGAAAGAGCCCAACATATACGTATATATGTGTATGTATGTATGTGAGTGTGTATATGTTTGTGACTCCTTGTCTTGACAATGCATGATAGTTACAAATGAGTATCAGTGTCACACAAGCAATATTATTTCTAATATTTTGCAAAAAATATGCCTAGGCATAGGGAAATATTACTGTTTGGAAACAGGTGAGAGTTGGTGACAGGAAAAGCATCTGATCATAGAAAATCTACTACAAATTCTGTCCAACCTATGCGAACACAGAAAAGTAGATGTTAAAACAATAATGTGGATGACGATGATGATGATTATATATACATCAGCACACTGTACTTATCAATGGTAACTCCTGGTTGAAAGGATCTTGTTCATTTTACATACTAGAATTTCATCTCCAGCCTCTCTGTTTAGATACTTGTAACATTGCCAAACCATTCATCAATAACTGACATCATCGTCTACATTTAGAAGAAAACTACCCCTTACTCTAAATGCGTAATGGTTCATTTTGTGTGTCCCAGTTATCTGTACTATTAATGGTTTTACCCAATGCGTATAGTCTACATTTCATACAGTTATATAAACACAGCTTTCTTGCATACATCAAATGATATTATGATACCTAATCACTTTATCTACTCATAACTATTTAACTGCTGTCTAGGTTAAGTCAGTCCTCGATCCAGCAGAATTATGATAAAAGGCATTCCAATCTCAACAATCCAGACTATTATACAAAAGTAGTGGAATTTAGAACTACATTATGTTCTTCCTTTTCTTTAAGGGTATAGTTCCAAGAATGTGCAGTTGCTATTTCTAGTAACCAGTAGAACTGCCTGGTTCAAATAGCTTTTGAAGACAAAGTATAAATGAATTAAGGAAAAGATTGAAATAATGAATTTTTCAAATATGATTTTATGTATGTTGTGTACACACACACATAATAATCAACATTCACTTTTCTATGCTTGAATAGGTTGGATTGAGTTTTCTGAGGTAGATTTTCTATGGCTGGATGTCCTTGTTGTCGCCAACAACCTAACTGTTTTCAAGCAAGGTAATATTTCCCTTTAGCCAGGCATGGTTTTTGCAGAATATTGGAAAGAATGACATTCATTTATCACACAATATCAAGGCAAAAAGATACAAACATATACACACACACACATATATATATGCATGACATGCAGGGACATGGCTTTGTGGTTTCAATTCCTGGGCTAGGTGATGTGTTGTGTTCTTGAGCAAAACACTTCATTTCACATTGCTCCAGTCCACCCAGCTGGCAAAAATGAATAATCCTGCAATGGATCAGTATGCCATCCAGGGAAGAATACATACGTCACAGAATCTAGGAAACCAGCCTTATGAGCCTAGGAGTTGGGAAGAACCTTTGATCCTGTTGTTTCATATATATATTATGACAAGTGTCTTTCAAATCCACTCACAAGGTTTTGGCCAGCCCAGGACTATGGTAAAAGACATTTGACCGAGGTGCCATGCCATAGGATTGAGCCTGAAACTATGTGGTCCAGTAGCAAACTTTTTAACCACACTAATTTGACTGACAGCCAAAGATCAAAACCAACAGACCACATCATCATTATATATATATATATATATATATATATATGTGTGTGTGTGTGTGTGTGTGTGTGTGTGTGTCCATGAACATTGTGTGTGTACACAGCATGCACACACAAAACCATGGTCAAAGGTCTGAATAAAAACAGAAATAAGGTCATGAAGATAAAAAAATAAGGAATGTATTTTCTGATAAAAGAAGCAGATAAATTGAGAACAGTTAACTAAAAGTACAAACATCAATATCATCCTGCTTGATACTTGGTATGGAATTCCTCTGCCTGCAATACAGCAGTAATGCAGTCAGGCATGATTTCAAACAATTTTTTGCAGTAATCTGCAGCTATTTCCTGCAACGTCTGCTATTTTAAATCTGAAATTGCTGAAGCGTTATAAGCTGCAATTTGCATTTTGATGTGACCCTTTGCATTTTCTGTAAGGTTCAAGTCAGGATTTGATTCTGTCTATCAACCAAATTAGTTCTGAGCCAGTTTTTCACATATTTTGCAGAATGCCATGGTGTACCATCCTGTTGGAATATAGCGCTGTTATGGATGAGTATATGAGTAGGCAACTTAGCAAAATCATCACAGAATGAAGATTAAAACTAGCAAGCTACATACTCCAGCTACCAGACCAATGTCATTCTAAAGTAGCTTTCAAATGGACTTCACCGGAGGGAAAAAGAAAGAGAGGAAGACCGAATACTATAAGGAACAGTAACCGATATTTGTAACCGATATGAGAGCAGTATAATATTGATGTTTGTATTTTTAGTTCACATGACTAGATGCAGAGAAAGCTACAGCCAACAGGAACCAATGGCATCAACTTACTGCCCGATGTGCTTCAGAGCCCAGGAGGAACTAATACTGATATGAGTAGACAACTTCTTCAGTAATATCCTGGTAGGTTTTAGGGTTTATAGCTTTAACTTGAGACATTATCCAAATGCTAGCTCTTATTTTTGCATATCACAATTGATGGGCATTGCTTCACACTTGCAAGTATACACTTAGTACATACTTTGAGTTCATTAGACACAAATTATTTAACAAATGCTTTGTTACTAATCTGTTAGTCTGTTAGCATTTAAACTGACAATATCTGACCCAAATATTCAGTCTGCTTCATTTTCAAACTGGCCAGATCTGGCCTCTCACACCTATCCTACGTGGTCTGACCAATAAGTATCCTGACTGTCGCTATAGTAATGAAGCTAAAGCACGGAGAGTAAAGCTGCTTGGCAAAGATTGGCCTTGAACTCTGCTGTGCATGCACACCAAGCTTTAACGTTCCAGCTCACTTCTGCTGTTTACAGCAGTGCTTGAAAGGAAGGTGTGTAGCGTGCGATCGTCACATTGGCCATGACAGAGAAAGCTGTTGTGGCAATACCTGCCCAGAGGCTTACACTAAGTTGCAGAAATTGTATGGAGAGGAGTGTGAGAGCCACACACAAGTGTACAAGTGGTTCCAACATTTCAAAGATGGCCGAAAAAAATGTTGATATTGATGAACGTTCTGGGAGACCCACAACCAGCAGAACTGAGAAAAACATGGCAAATGTGCATGCAGCTATGAGGGGAAATCATCAAATCACCATGCATGAGTTATCAGAGGATGTGCAGATTAGTTACAGTTCAGTTCAGTCCATTATCACAGAAGATTTGGGTAGGAGACGCATGTCTGCCAAGTTTGTGTCAAAACTGCTTTCAGCTGACAAAAAAGGTACTTGGGTCTCAGTTGCACAAGATCTTAACTGTGTCGAGAACAATGAAAACTTTTTGAAAACTTCGCGTAGGCTTCTGAACAGGTTATTGCCAAGCTTTTGACAAAATTTGATGCAAATTCTCTACTCAACATAATTGAAAACAACGTGAATAAATAAATAAAACCCTGACAACACCATCATCACTTTTAAAATTCACTTATCAATGCTCGGACAGGTCAGATGGAATTTGTTGAGACAGATTTTCCATGGCTGGATGCCCTTCCTGTTGCCAATCCTCACCTGTCTCCAAGTAAGATAATATTTTCTTGTGGGTGGACAGGTTTAGACAGATACTTGGAAACAAAGGGTACTGCTTGTATGACAGTGACACTTATTTACAACATTCATGGGACGTGAAGACAAGGAGACACGAACTCACACACAGACAGACAAAACACACAATGGTCTTCTTTCAGTTTTCACCTACCAAATGCTCTCACAAGACTTTAGTCTATGCAGTGAGAATGAACCTGGAACCAAGTGGTTGGGAAGCCAGCTTCTTAACCACACAGCCATGCCAGAGTAATCTAAATGCTACAGAGTTAAAGAAGTCTTCTTTAACCTAATTTTTTTAATCACCCAACAAGACTGAAAACAAACCCAAGGCATGTTTTTTGACCCTGAGACGCTGGTAATTTTTGCTGTATGTTTTGCAATGAGATTGAAATCTTCCCACAATCAATATCTTATTGCATTTTGCTTTGCTGACAACTGTGCTTCAATGGCACTGCTAAATGTAAGTGGGATGCAGTACAAAGGCACCGAATCATACACATACAGTGAGTTTGCACAGTTGTGGCACAAGGTCAGCCAGATCTGCCAAATGATTTGTATCCACTTGTCTGAGAATATTGAGAAGCTTTGTGGACAGCACCAGCACCAGCACCGCCACCAGATAAATTTAACTGAGCTGATATCTTCTGGAATGTGAGCCTATTGCTATGTAAAACAATAATTTGAGACAATTCCATAAATTTATAAAATATTGATATAAGCCGCTGTATCTTAAATGTCATGTAGAAGTTGAAATTATAAAAATATTTCATCATTTATGTAACATAATACATAATATAAACTAACTTAATTACTTGCAAATATCATCATCGTTTAGCATCTGCTCTCTATGCAGGCATGGGTTGGATGGTTTGATATGGAACTGGCAAGCAGAGTGCTGTCCAGACTACAGCTGTCTGTTGAAGCATTGTTTCTATGGCTAGATGCCCTTCTTAACACCAACCAATTAACAGTGGTTTAGGTGCTTTTTACGTGCCACTAGTAGACGATTTACTTTTTATCTCTATATCAAAAAATATTTCACAAAATTCTAAATTTCCTCAATGTATTCAAACGTTTGACAAGAACCATCAATCTATCCAAACACACACACACACACACACACACACACACACACACACACACACTCGAAAAGCAGAGAGATAACTATGGACAACTGCTTTGTAACCTCCAGCTTTTATATCCAGATTACAAATTTATATTTAAATCACTCATAATTGGTGCAGTTGGTTTTGTGAGCAAATGCCTAGCTGACAGTCTGGATAAACTTGGATTTCCAGAAAAAGAAACCAGTCAACTTCTATATTACAAATACAATCTATAAATGGAATGGTAAAAATATGCAAGACTTTTCTCTAGTTTAAAATATGGTATTGTTTTCATTATCTACATTCCAACAATGGAGATCTGTATGTTAGTTAGAAACCAGCTCCTTTCCCAGAGGAAGGGCTTAAATAATCAAAATCAGAAGAGAACATACATAAATACAATCATGCATGCATGCATGCATACATTAATTTTAATGTCCATGCTTGCATGGGTTAGACAAATATGTTGCTGTTTTTCAGGTGGGTACCCTTCTTGTTGTCAACCTTTTTCTGTTTTCAAGATCTCTCTTATTTCACAGAGCTCCAAGTGAATAATTCGTTAGCAAGAGAATTACAACAGAAACACTGCTCACATGTTGCAACTTTCATACAAGTGAACACAAACACACACACACACACACACATATGAGAGTCCTCTTATGATTTCCACATACCAAATCCACTTACAAGGCTTTGGATGATATGGGACTACAGTAGTAGACATTTGTCCAAGGTGCTGCACAGCGAGACTGATCCTGAAGCCATACAGTTGAGACCTTAACCACACAACCATATATGTAAAGTTAGTACCATGAAAAAACACACCCAGTACCTTCTGAAAGTGGGGGTGGGGTAATAACTGAATAGGAATTTAGACAGTGACAACCCACACAATCCATGCCAGCATGGAAATGCAAATATAAAATGATAATTAGATTGTGTGAGTGTGTGTATCTATATACACATGCGCCAAAAACTTGAAAGTATCTCACATGAAATACAATCATGCATCACCCTTATATTTTCAGTAGACATGGAAAAAAAGAAAGCCTTCAACTTACATGCTTTGAGGTGATTCCGCAGATAATGCAACAGCAGGGTCCAAATGTATCTTATATGGACGTCCATATACCCGTAAAAATTGAGTAGGGTCCTGTTTCTGTAAGAAAGAAAAAAAAAAATCAAAATCAAATAAACATAAGCTACAGCTTGTGAATCTTTTTTCTGCCATAAAGTTTTAATCTTACCTCATTTTCTCCAGTCTATAATCTTACAATGGTAGTGCCTTGTTATTACATCTTTACAGTTTACTTATAAAATAGCAGCCCTTGTAATAATTTTTTTAACTAACGCTAGCCAACCAAAGGAAGACATACCAGTAATATAAGTTTACATATGATACCTACACCTGAATATATCAATGAATTCTTCCCACTAGCAATTCATTAAATATCTTTAAAGAAGAGATCTGTACTTTAGTATTCAGTAAGACATGAAGACTTTGCTTTGAAGGTTCAACTAATTGAGACCAACATACTGGAATATTTATAATTTATAAGTATGGGTTATCTTTTTTTTTTTTTTTTTTTTTTTTTT
>NC_068991.1:66126607-66134991 GCF_001194135.2 Octopus bimaculoides
TTTTTCTTTTTTTTTTCAGTCATTGGACTATGGCCATGCTGTGGTCCAATGACTGAAAGAAGGCAGTGTCCCAGCATGTGTGAAGGGTCTAGTCAAGCAAATTGACCCCAGCACTTCTTTTCGAGTCTAGTACTTAACAGTTTGGTAAAAAGAGATCAATAAACTAAGTTATGGGGATGTAAACAAACCAACAGCAGTTGACAAGCACACACACACACACACACACAGTGGACTTCCACACAGTTTCTGTCAACTAAATCTACTCACAAGGCCTTGGTCAACCTGCAACCCTGCAACTATAATAGAAGACACTTGCTCACGGTGCCATGCAGTGGAACTGAACCTGAAACAATGTGGTTGCAAGGCAAGCTTCTTAACCACACAGCCATGCCCACTTCTGTGTAAGAATTCGAGTGACGAGGTTCAGGTGAGACAACCTCAGTAACATGTTCGTTAACCCAATGTTAACGACAATAAACATCATTAAATACTGGCATACTAACTTTTTTCTTTTCCTTTTTTTTTCTAACGAAATTTTCATCTTTATAATTAATGACAGTATGCTGACTGAATCTTGAACATTTCTAATATTTTTGTATCTAGAGTGTTGGAAGCAAATATATTTATAAATTACAGAGTGTCTTTTATCAAGAGTAACCATTCAACTGTGGAGAAAATTTTTAATGCTTATTTCAGTTAGGTAGACTGAAGCAAGCAGACTAACGACTAACGTGTAGTGCTTAAGAACTAAGCACAATGAATGATATAAATGGAAGCTGGAAACCAGGTCAACCAGACTCTGCTTGCTGAGAGCCTATCTCTATTACTTCACATTTGCTGTACTTCTACACAATACTTCTAAAGAAGAAGAAAATTTTTTTAATCCCAACCCAGTAATGAATGCATCATGCTACCAAAACAGGAGAAATTATGAAAATCAAAGAATACAAAATATGTTTACAATGTTTCACTTTCCAAAGAAGCAAATTCATCTTTTTTGTAACTCTTCATTCATATTCTATATTTTCTTGTCATTCAATTGTAATTAACTGCATAATGAACTTTTTTGTTTTCTTTGGGTTTTTTTTTGTATTAAGTTAAATGAATTTTTGTGTGTGTGTATGTGTGAGAGAGAGAGAGAGAGAGAGAGAGAGAGAGAGAGAGAGAGAGAGAGAGAGAAAGAGAGGGAGAGAGAGAGGGAGAGAGAAAGAGAGAGAAAGCACACACACATATATATACACCACATTAAGTTCCTTACATTTGATCTTAATATGAAGAGATGCTGAAGTGATGCCTTATCCCTAAAACTTGGGTCTTCTTGAAACGGAGTGTGAGACCAAATAGGAATAGGGCACAAGCTCTAGAGAATCTGTCCTTAAGATTTTGTAAGCTTTCTGCAGAGTTTGAGGAAACAGTTGTATCATCAGCAAACAGTAGGTCTCCAATGATAACTTTCCTTATCTTAGTTTTGACCTTTAGTTCGACAATACTAAAAAAAAACCAGTCAACAGCTCTCAAGTAAATGAAAATAGACACCATTGGCTGAAAACTCCGAGTTTCAAGAACAATACAAAAAAAGATAGCAAAAAGTGCTGTGGTAAGGATACATTTTTCTCTCAACTCTTCACTTCACATTCTTTGGGTGTAGATACTTCATATCACACAGTACTCATCATACTATACTAACATGGAAAGACCTCATAATGCTTAGCAGCATAAGTAGGCAACTAATGAGTGGTAAAATCTTAAATAGGCTGTTTCTACCTAGAGGTGCTTGACAGTTTTTTGCTAGGATAATAAAGGTGAGATATAGTGGCTGATTCTACTCCTGACACTTTTCTTGAGGCAGGCACATAGAATAGAAATATGACTATGGTGGACCTATTGGTGCAGAAGCCACATTGCAACTCAGGATATATTCCATCTGCAAGTTTCAGTAAAGTTATTTAAATAAAGAATTTCTCGACTAAACTGTAATTATTGCAATCAGTTTTGTCAGCTCTGTTCTTGCAGTGTGACAATATTGGTATCCTACATAACCTGTGGAACTGCATTCTCTTTCCAACATTGACTGGAGAGCTTGTAGAGGTGTTCAAGCAAGACTGGATAACCATTTTTGAAAACCTCAGCTAAAATACAATTTTTCCCAGAACAATGTGTCCAGTCATATTATTACTCTATGGTAGACAATTTATCCACTTCACTGGGAGATGTTTAATTCGTGTACAAAACATCAAACTCCCCCTCTCGGTATTGCTAATAATTTCCAAAGGAAAAATGTAACAGATTAACAGATTAACTGTAGTAGCTGACAGTAGTGTTGAGTACAACACTAGACTATCTATGAAAATTCAGAGTTTCTTTCAGGATTTACTCCAACAGATTTATCTAAAGCAAAGGTAACAAGACAATATTTAAACCATAGCTGGAAATTTGTTGATGAGCAGCATGACATTTCATATACCAGTGAGCCCACAGGTTATATTACTAGGAGCAGACCATTCCTGAATCCCTGATAAGTTCGGCTTGGGAACACAAAGAAGTATTACCTAATGTTTGTTGCTGAAAAAGCTATGGGCTGGCAAGGAGAGATACACTCAGCCATTCCTCTCATAGTAACAAGCCACCAATGAAGAGTTAGAGACAAGAAAGTGACAAGCATCCAACTTGCATTATGCATGTCTGTGTGTGTTTGGGTCCATACAAATAATGATGATTGCTTAAGCATTGAATACAATCTCTTTAGTCTTGTAGACACTGAGGATGCTATAGGATTATGGCTCGATAAAGCTGAGGAGAGAACTAGACAGAGGTAATGAGCTAGGTTTAATTCAAGTGCAACCCTATCCTGATAGAGAAATCACAACCAGATGCCAATGGGGCTTCCTGTTTGTGTCAGTCTGGCCTTCATACTAAATCAGATCATGAACAGTGAAATCAGAAATTTAGAAAACTTGGTTTGAACATGACTAAAACCAAGACATTAGGTGCTAAAAGGATTGAAGTCAATTAAAGTTATAACTGTTTTAATACAGGACAGAAGTAGACAGAAATTCAGTACTGTATGATTAAGAGGAAGATAACAGTTGAAATGAGAGCTACAAGGAAGAACTGAAGAGAACTTACACTTTACACATTAGAGTAGCCAACAACCACTAAATGAAATCTATGACCTTCTCAAATGGAATGGAGAGGCATAGTTATGTTTCATTTACTTGGGGGACATAATTAGTATAGTTAGAGCAGACTGGAAGGAACACAACAGTAAAAGAGGAGCAATAAATGTGGAGAGGCAACAGTGATTATAGAATAACAAATAAAGCCAAGGTGGTGTGAGAATAAGGTGAGGCAGCAATTGGTTATTAAAGGAAAATACATAATATTTGTTGAATAATGATGGTTTCAAATTTTTGCACAATGCCAGAAGTTTTATAGGAAGATTGAGTTAATTATATTAACCCCAGTGCTCAACTGGTACTTATTTTATCAACCCTAAAAGGAATGAAAGGGAAAGTTGACCTCAGCAGAATCTGAACTCAGACTGTGGAGAGCCAGAAAAAAAGCAACATGTTTTTAGCTATGTGGTCAAGGTTACACTGTGTTGACCAGGATGATCCTAATGTAAATAAGAAAGACAAAATATGTAAGTCATGGCCAATTATTGATTATATCTTGCCATGGTTTCAAAAATATTTTGTGCTTGAATGTGAGCAAGATGAAGGCATGATTCTGACCAAAAACGCCTTATCCATAAAGCAATACATCAAAGACAAACCCATCCATTGAGGCTTAAAGACATTCTTGCTAGCAGACAGTGCAAATAGTTACATTGTCGAATGAATAAAGAAATTTTAAATGAGTTAAGAAATTGCTTAACCCCATCTTATTGGTTGAAACAATTATATACCAAGGTGAGCAACTCATCTTTTGTCTTGTGGCAAATTTTCCAGATACAGTTTGGCACAACAAAGTACAACATTGGAGATAAATTAGTGAGAAAAGACTTGAACATCTTGTATTCTATCATTTTCCACCATTTTGTACCCTTGTGTTGTGAAACAAGCAGGTCTTTCAGCATATATTCTAGAATTAAACATTTTCAGTGAAATTTGCTGAGAGCTTAGGGTGGGACATACAATTCCTGTGGGTGGTTCGGGTTCAAAGGGTTAAGCTACTGTCTCACACTGTACAATGATAAGGTCAACAGCTCTTCCACTGACATTATAAACCTATCTATGGGAAAATGAACAACCATACAATCATCATGAGCAGACACAATGCAGGCATAACCGTAAGTACTTTTGTTTTATTCTGTTATTATTACTTATCTATTTAGATAAATAAAAAACAAATAATATACATTGGGCATAACCCAGTTCTTTTTGGCTACCTAATCAGAATAAATAATTGACCTAATACGAAATGTTAGCAAATACAAAAGGAAATTTCGTATTTGAATGTATATAAGTTATGCTCTACAAATTTATGACTGCCATCACTGTCTGAAATAAAAGCAGCTGTGTACCTGCGTGACCACTGTTCTCTGATCAATATATTTTCTACTACTATTATAAGCACCGATATCTGAAAAACCTTGAGTTGCTTTGTACTTGTGCGTATTGCTATTGTATTTCATTTTAGATATAACTCTTTTTTTTTTTTTTTTTTAATTTTTTTTTTTATGCTGTAGTTTCAGCTCAGAGCTGCGACCATGCTGACGCACCGCCGTGTGTTGTTGATTATACAGCTTGTTCTAACATAAGTTATACTAAAAGTGGACTATGTACTTGTGTTGCATAATAAGTAAGAACAATCTGAGTTTCAATAATGCATTAAGAGTTCAATCTTAGCTAAAAGAAATCACAATAAGGCACCTGCAAATTAGCGGCATTAAGAATGGTATCCTGTCATGAAAACCAACACAGCCCTCAGGCTAGTTGGAGCCTATCGACCCATACAACACAGAACTTGGGTTTTAAATGATGATGAAAAATACAAAAATATATCATTTTAGTGACTATGAAGGCGAGAGTCTGTTTTCTGTTCTAGCACAGGACTTACTTAAAGGAATATAACTATATGATATATTCCTAATTGTTTGAACTGTATTTGATGTTTCCTTAGTTTTTAATAGCTGACTTGTCAATTGAACAACTTCAGAGAGAAAGCCTAGAATGTTAGCCAAATCTCCCTCAAATTACAACCTACAGCCTTAAAAAATAAAATAAAAGGAATACACTATACAATGAAGTCCTAGATATGAAAAATGGGATGGTCACATCTGGAATGCCTTGATTGTCTATCTCAGCAAGCACTGACTTAACTTTGAATTCTCAAATCATTTGGCTATTGAAAGAAAAGTTTAAGCTTGTTATCTGTACATTGTTTTTAACTGTTCAATTACTGTTAAATATTTACATATGACATAAGTTGTTTCTATATCAGATATGAAAACTGTTCTTATTGATATCACCCTCTTTACTTCAGGTTATATAACTTTGAAGGTTCTTATCAAATATATTTCATATTGTGAAGGAGACACCAAATCATGGGTTTATTAACCAACATTGATATATTTATATCGAAGCAATGACCAAGACTTTTGGCATTATGTCATGCTTGAGAAGAAGACTCATCAAGCAGAGCAAAATCGCAGTCGTGGCAGATACTGGTGTCACGCAAGTGGCATGTAAAAGCACCCATTATATTCTCGGAGTGGTTGGCATTAGGAAGGCATCCAGCCGTAGAAAACCATGCCAAATCAGACTGGAATCTGGTGCAGCCTCCCAGCTTACCAGCCCTGGTCAAACTGTCCAACCCATGCCAGCATAGACAAGAGACGTTAAATGATGATGATATCCATCAATAATTTAATGTTCGTTCATCGTAAGACCCTCACCAAAAATGACTATGCAAACAAACCCATGGGTTGGAGGGTTGTTGCCAGAGTGATGTCATCTGTCAGGAGTAGTAGAGAATCACCAACAAATGGTGGATGTTGTGATGCACTGTTGCAGTGCATGCTTCCATACTACTACTACAATCCACAATGGTATGAGTAGATATTGTCCGTTCTTGATTATTTCTCATCTCATCTACAAGACAGTACCACACATACAAGCATGGAAAATGCAATAAAATAGAAACATACTTATGGACCATATGCACCCAGCTAAGTGGTTGGTGAATAAACAGAGACAACATAAATGAGAGAGGAATCTTTTACCTTGCCAAAGATATAGTAACCTACAGTGTTCATGCCATGATGAAATACACCCAGTAGACATTCTATAAAGTGGTTGGTACTAAGAAAAGCAACCAACTGTAGAAACTATGCCTAAAATGAACCGGTAAAGTGAGACATGGTCCCCAATCCATTTAAGGGGACTCTTAGTAACAACTTATACCATCGTGGAAAGAAGAGGTAAAATGATGATGTATGTATGATGAGTGTCATATGAGAAACAAATGTACAAGATACAAAAAATGAGATATATTTCTATAAGCTGATATTTCTTCTTTCAGTATCACTAAAAATTTCATAGTTTTGTAGCCCCTCCAGAGCAAGAATCATGCCCTGCCCAGGCCCTTTTCTCTCATACTTTATCCCTCTCTAATACTCATCTCCTTGCATAAAGTTGTTCCTCTCAGGATTTGTAGTATTGCAAGCTGTATGGCAACTTCAGTAGTGTTGATCACACACACAAAATCACTCAGTATACACTGTAAAGTGGTTGGTGTAAGAAAGGGCATCCAATCACAGAAACCATGCCAAAGCAGACACTGGAGCACAATGCAATCCTTCGGCACTGGATTCTGTCAAACTGTCCAACACACACCAGTATGGAATATAGACATTAATCCTTTAGCATTAAGATTATTTGGTCAAATGTAATGATTTTTCATTCACACTGTTTTTAATTAATCATGCATTATTTTGTAGCTTCAAAATTTTGATGATGTGATATTTTTAGAATGGCATTGAAGAGTGTGTGATAAGCAGGATCTGGTTGGTTAGAACATAAAACAACATATCTGGGCTAGATGTAGCTGGTTTAAATGCTAAAGGATTAAATGATGATGATAGCTGTTGATTAACAGCTATGTGAATATCTAGTAATAACAAAAGAAAAATCTCAGCTGATATTTATTCATCTAACCCATGGTAACAGGAAAAAAATAAGTGAATAAATATATACTTGTTTAAGGTTGTTTTTTTTTTTTTTATATTAATTTATATATTAATTTTACAATGACATTTAACTAATCAGCTATTAAGTTTCAAAAGTACTCCAGTTTTTGGCTCTTCAGTCTAACCCAGCCAGAGACTTCCTTCCACCCAAACAGCTAAGTGTAAAATTGTAAATTTGAACCAACATGAAGCTTTCTATGTGATTTAAAAAAGTTTTTTTTTATTTAAATGGGTAGTAAAAGCAAGAAGAGCAGCACCCACAGCTTACTATGAATTAATACCTAGATCTTTGTAAGTAACATAGCTGGAAGTCAGTAGCTGTAGGATAGGCAGGCCAGCAAACTAAGTAGCTTTCTTACTGTATCTGGCACACCTGTTTTTCTTCAACAGAAAGTAGGACTATGAAAGGAAGTAACTTGTTAAGATAGACAACTACTTACATATTTGTCAAGACAGTTTTTCTCAGACCAAAGACATGGCCAGAATGCTTGCAACAGACTGAAGGCCAGTCAAGACACTCAAGAGCCAGGAAGTGATGTGAAGCTCACAGACTGGCCAGGAAAGATCATTGTGATGCTGAACAGAAATATAGACAGCATAGAACAGATGAGAACAGAGGACGCAATAGATCATCCAACCATCTCAAGTAAGTGACAAAAAAGGCAGTGAACAACGTATAGCAACCAGCCCTGACAGCAAAGTGTTCTGGAAATATGTACATTTGAAGCAGAGACCTCACTCTCCAGCTGACCCTCTTTACAATCCCCATACATATCAAATCGCTAATGATCCCAAGGAATGTGCTGAGCTTATTGCTGAAAGCTATGCTGGCATTTTTACTGTGGAAAATTCAAATGCACCTTCTTCATCAACTCTGACATCAAATTCCCTAACATCTGCGAAATTCACACCCGCAATGCTGCGAGGCCACCTCAAGAATAAGCGCAACTATGCTTCTCCTGGTCTTGATGGCGTTACTTATTTGCTTCTCAAACGTGGTGGGTTCTCTCTTTTGCACCAGCTTTCATTCTTTCAATTTTGCCTTAACAACTGCGCCACTCCAGAGCACTGGAAAATTGCCAGTGTTGTTCCCCTGTTCAAAAAAGGTGATCACACATCACCTGTCAACTACTGTCCAGTCAACGTTACTAGCTGCATTGGCAAAAAAAAAAAAAAAAAAAAAAAAAAATCT
>NC_068991.1:66135001-66137718 GCF_001194135.2 Octopus bimaculoides
ATACTTCTAATGAAACTTATTGCATATGCATTAACAAATTTTGAAAATAATCTAGAATTTGGAGGAAAATAACTTTTCTATTGATGTTTTGGAAATTTTTCTAAGTCTTATAATGATTGAATGGAAAATGCTTAAACATGGATTTGTTAATTCAAATGCTTATAAAGTGTGTTTAATTCTAGGTAGATTATTGTGAAAATTGGCAGTATTGCAGGAAAGTAATTTGTGATAGAACTTATGTTGTGCATATATGGTTATTAACTAGATGTTGGTAATAAATTATACACAGTGATAGAAATGGACATACATCACAATCCCTACCACCTAATAATTTTGCAGCTTATTATGAAGTTTACAGGTAAACTGTTAATCCAATCAGAAACAACAAACCCAAGTATGCAGGAATTTTATCAACGCAGGAATAAAGGTGACTTGTTTTGCTCTGCATTTAACCCTTTAGCATTCAGATTATTTTGTCAAATGTAACGATTATTTATTCGTATTGTTTTGAATTATTAATGTGCTACCTTGTAGTTTCAAGATTTTGATGACTGATTGTTTATTTTTAGAATGACATTGTTGGACAGGTGTGAGACCAGATCTAGCAAGTTTGAACATACTGGTTTAAATGCTAAAAGGTTAAATTAGTTTGTTGTCTGATCGAACAAATCAAAACCCAAGGGCAAAGGTTGAACAAATATACTCAACAGGTTTCACACTGAGCACGAAAGGTATTTTTGATCTAACAATACTCGCAAAAGATTCAGTTTCCAACCATTCTTCAATAAATATTTCGTTCAAGTCACTTGATGAAAAATTGACTAAACTGAAGTTAGACACTGAAGTGTACACAGAAGAAACAGACATATTGCTCTGGTTATCATCCTGAAAGACCTATTCTATGATTAATAGTCATCCTCCAAAGAAAATTTTCTAGAAAAAAATAATCACAAAACTTCAGCAACACATAGGTCAAGACAACACATTACACAATGTAAATTAATAATAAAGGATGGGTTTTAATTTTCTCCTTCAGATTAGAGAGTGCCAACCTAACATCCTTTATAACAAATATGAACAAAAGTGGTATGTATCCATGCAGTTTTAGGTGGGATAGGACTGGCACACAGATGTGGGTGCCATGTTGATTTGTGTCATACACAATGTTAAGAGTTATGTTTGGAATATAACTTACTAAGAGGTCTTAATTATATAACTACAAAGAGCTTTAGATAAGCTCAAATATGTTTGGGAAATAACTGACCTGTAAAGAGGCATTTTCACTGCAATTTGTTGCAGAGAAAAATTCTTGCTTTTGGCAAGTGTTGTTAAAAACACTGTCAGTTCAAAGAGTTTTTAACACATTTTACCAAAAGCAAGAATTTTTTCCATAGCAAACTGCAGTGAAGATATCTGCTCACATGTTAAATATGTCCTAAACATATTTGAACTCATCTGAATAGTTTATTTTACAACACTGCTTTGTGCACCACCCATATATAAACTTCAAAGAGCTTTTACATAAAAGCCAGAGACGATCTATGGGTAAATGGTATTGAAAGAGTTAAATCTCTAATGTTCTAATAAGTCTCAGAATAAAGATGGCATGGATAAAGTAACAACTAAGAATGGACTATAGCAGGAATGCAGGATCTGTCAGTCACAAACAACTAATGGCCTCTTAGAAATAGATTATTTGGAAATCTCTCTTAAATGAAACTATATTTTAAATAAAGAAGCATTCATGTCCAAGGTGGTATTGTTGCAATGGTAAGAACCAAATAGAACAGCTAATATTAAGCTGGTTAAGTGTGAAGTCAATTTGTTGCCTAAATAGGTGAAATTGCACAAATGGAATGAAGGGAATGAGAGATAGGTAGATGAACAACATGGAAAATCACAACATGTAGACAAAAATTTTTTTATAATGGATAAAATGTACACACAGACACACAAAAAAAAAAAATGCTGTGCACAATGAAATGGATGCCAAAAAGAAGAAATGGAAAAGAAGTAGACTGACATTTCAGGTGAACCCTTTATCAGAGTAAGAAGCAAGAAAAAGAACAATACTTATATGAAGCATGTGTATAATACCCTTCTAGATACACAAGTTTCCAAAACTGAACTGGTAACAATAACTCTATTTTGCTCGAAGAAGTATGTAATTTCCAGCACAGAAACATATTCAAAACGATCTCCAGTAAACCTAGCACAGACCAAAATACCACTTTAACTTAACATTAAAGAAGAACTTGAAGAATCAGGAACTAATTGAGCTTAAAATGAGTGTTAGCAATGCATAACCATACTTTGTAAACTATCCCAATGTGACCTACAAAACTATCAACCAAAATCCACTGCACGAAGCACAGAAATACCAAAATTGTTACAAAACAAATATATTTCTTCCTCAAGACCGCCAAGACAAATACCCAAAACCATCTGTGCTGAACATAATGTAGAAGTCAACTTATTTTAACAACCTAAGATATACAACAACAACAACAACAACAAAAAACATCATATGACTATTATTCAAAGAAAGCAAATTGAAACTTGTAAATAAAACACGAAAAATATAAACATTTGCCATATAAAGCAGAACAAGGATTATGGAATCTCATTGCAGATATAATTTCATTTGATTAAAAATCACTTTTGACATATTTTTTTCATACAGAAGCTACACTTTTATTTTCCTCACATGAAGTGGC
>NC_068991.1:66138037-66148375 GCF_001194135.2 Octopus bimaculoides
ATATATATGCGTGTGTATGTTTGTCCCCCTAGCATTGCTTGACAACCGATGCTGGTGTGTTTATGTCCCCGTCACTTAGCGGTTCAGCAAAACAGACCGATAGAATAAGTACTAGGCTTACAAAGAATAAATCCCGAGGTCGATTTGCTTGACTAAAGGCGGTGCTCCAGCATGGCCGCAGTCAAATGAGTGAAACAAGTAAGAGTAAAAGAGAGAAGGCACAGCAAAAGCTAGACAGCAACTGATGCTCTCCCTTTCATATTCCTAGTTTTCTGCCAACTGTTGTTGTCAGCTTGCATGTTCGTTACTCAAGACACCGTTTGTCACCCAAGACATTTTATGTTTGAAAAACTGCTCATAAACCAAGATTCTACTGCATGTGCTCAAGTCATTTGTGGGTTGGCCATGTTTCTTTAACTCTTTTGATACCTGCCTGACTGCACCCTTGCTTCGGCAATGATTTAAATTGAAATGTTACATGATGACAGTCTCATCAAATGCCGTTATACCAGACAAGAAAGTCACTCATCATTGATATACAAAACTGGTTGAGGTTGAAATTACACAAAATATTGTCACAATTGGGCTTCTTTATTTATATTTTAATGCTAACATATTTAATGTAGTGAGCAGCAATATAATAAAAAAAACTTGTGGTGAGGAAAAGACAACATTATCTCAATGACTAATATTATTTTTATTATTTTGAGAAGTACAGGAGGCAATGCTGGATCAATTATATTCTAAAATATATATTAATTTTTTGCTGCAACTCTTGTACAATATTAAACAATAGGCATAGCTGTGCTGTTAAAAACTTCAGGGGATGGGCCCCTTAGATACTAACATGGGCCTCCATATATGGATTCTAATGGTGCAGGGGTCCACTTGCCATCAGGCAAGCTGGCAACCTGGCCAGTCTGCCACTGGTTGTAACTAAATTTTAGATTGAATTTATCAAAAATTTTATGAAACTTGTGGTTGCTAAGAAAATATTAAGTAAACATTTTCCCACCAGTAAGTTCCAAAAGATTTTATATATATATATATATATATATATATATATATATATATATATATATATAGGCGCAGGAGTGGCTGTGTGGTAAGTAGATTGCTTACCAACCACACGGTTCTGGGTTCAGTCCCACTGCGTGGCACCTTGGGCTAGTGTCTTCTACTATAGCCTCCGGCCGACCAAAGCCTTGTGAGTGGATTTGATAGGCGGAAACTGAAAGAAGCCTGTCGTGTGTGTATATATATATATATATATGTATATTTATGTGTGTGTGTGTTTGTGTTTATCACCCCACCATCACTTGACAACCAATGTTGGTGTGCTTACATACCCCGTAACTTAACTGCAGTTACCATGGAGAATTTTTTCTCCATGGTAACTGCAGTGAATTTGCCTTTAGAAGCCGAAATGTGTCACAAACATATTTTAACTAACCTAAAGTTCACACACACACACATATATATATATATATATATGTATATATATATATTAGATGATGATACAGGTCTAGAATGTAGTGCTTGATTATAGTGATATTTTGTGAAATTATGCAGTTCATGTTGGCTTTATACAACCTCCTTAGCAGCAACAACCATGTAGCTATCTACTGTTCTGTCTCATCAATTGCTTTCTTGTAACCATCACTCTAGACCTCTTGTTTTCCTCTCTCTCTTTTATCATTCTCTCACTCTCATTCTCTTTAATCATGCTCCCTTCTATCACTCCTTTGGCCATATTGCTCCTATCCAGCCTCCTTACCAGCAAGCATCATTCTAGTTGACAGTCACATTCACATTTTTATTACACTGGTGCTCTTCTGTTGCTCTTTTGCTCTGGCCGTTTTCCTACCATGTTGAGCAGGAGAAAAAAGGAATGGGAAGTTAGAGACAATACAGATAAAAATCAACCCTCTTTAATCATTACCAATTTCTTTCGTGCTGGTCCCATGACAAAATGCACCCAGTACACTGTGAAGTAGTTGGTGACAGGAAGGACATCCAGCAATAGAAACCATGCCAAAAATCAAATGCACAAAAGAGATGTGGTCTCTTAATTTAAGCGAACAGTAACTTAGAATAAGAACTGACTTGGACCGATGACTCATCCATGCCAACAACAACAAAAAAAAAACAAATGAAAAATAAATGTGATGTTTGTTAAATATATATTGGTGTAAAAACTGCAGTTCATGTTATGTCATGTGTGCAGTAACAGCAGTTCAACAAATAGAAACTAATAAATTAAACACCTGACTATAAGTACTGCAATTAATATGATCAGCTAAACACTTAAAGGTTGGACTGCAGCATATCTGAAGTCCAATGACTAAAATCAATAAAAAGTAAAAGAAGTTACTTCATGATTCTCTCATCACTGTCCTCACTAAGTACAATGAAGTGTATGCTTTATTGAAGAAGCCTAATAAGACAGAACTATGTCAAGAATTTTCTCCCATACACTCTGAAATTATTGAAATAATACTAGTCATTGAGCAGAATATTGTGTTTATCATATGAATGTTTCTAATTAACTAATTAATTCATTAATTAATATGTGTGTGTAGTTGCTACATTAAATATGTTTAACACATATTTTTCATGTGGATAGCATCTGAGTAATTAATCACAGTGATTCACTATTTATTTTTAAATTGTAAGTTGAAGTTGCAATCATATAATGAAGTACGTTTGTTTAATTAGATCCCAAAACAGGAGGAGGATGTTCTAAAACCAATATTAAGCAATATTTAATGAGGCTTTCATGTACTAAATGGACATATGACAATATTTGTGATAGTATAAAATATGTTAGATTTAGATTTGTAATCAATGTCCTTGAGAGAAATTAAGGCTATGACTTAATGAGCTGCAAATTAGGTAATTAAGGCTATGAGCTGCAAATTAGGTGATTAAGCAAATGTATTTAAATACATTTATAATATTAGATATTATATGAAGCGGTATCAAAAAGTTCCCGGACTAGTGCTGTAGTCCGCCAACAGATGGCAACACATGGTCGCGTGTGCAGTGAGAGTTAGCAGTGACCTCCATGTGGCAGGTCCGAGTGACATCTCTGTGTAAGCTTCACAAGTTGAAAAATTTGTGCTTTTGTGATCATGCGTAAGCTGTACTCTGTGATTTTGTCATGGACAGGAAGTTGGAACAGAGAGCCAATGTGAAATTTTGCATTAAACTTGGGAAGTCTGCTACAGAGACATTGAGCATGCTTCAGCAAGCTTACGGCGACGAGGTAATGGGACAAGCACAATGTCTTGAGTGACATGGGCGTTTCAAAAGCATAAGAATGTCCCTGGAAAACCTGCCATGAGCATCACCCTTGGAAATGTGAAGAAAATTCATCAGCTTGTGCATGAGGATTGTTGGAGGACAATCAATGACATTGCTGATGTTGTTGGTCTGTTGTATGGGGGCATGCAGGCAATCCTAATGTCTGAACTGAACATGTGGCATATCTCTGTCAAGTTTGTTCCCTACTTGCTGACCACTGATGACCCATCCTTCATATTGAGGATCATCACCAGTGATGAGAGTTGGGCCTACAGGTATGACCTTGGGATGAAGCAGCAGTCGTCATGATGAAAGAGGCCTTCATCTCCATGACTGAAGATGGCATGACAGATCCGCAGTTCAGTCAAGAACATGTTCATCGTTTTTTGATATTGTGCATCGAGAATTCATTAAAAGCAACTGGATCTGTGGAGTGCGAAGAATCCCACCTCTTCCCCCAAGATAATGCAGCTCAAAGGTTGCTGTTTCAACACTGTTGTCGAGATCCTGAGCAAATCACAGAAGGTCCTCAACTTGCTTGCAGAAAACCACATTCAGGCTTGCAGAAAACCACATTCAGGCCAGATTCCAAAAGTGGCAGAAACACTGAGACCAGTGTATTGCTGTATAAGATGAATATTTCAAAGATGTTAAAACTTAAGTTAAATAAGTTTTTTTTTTTTTTTAATTAAACATAACTAGTCTGGGAACCTTTTGATACCATTTCATAATTGTTAATGAGAACTGGTTTTAAAATTCTAATTTTAATTGGAATACAAGTATCTTTGACTTGATGTGTGATACATGTTTTTTATATGATTTATAACTGTAACCTTCAAATCATCATTTAATATCCACTTTCCCATCCTTACATGGGTCAGAAAGAATTTGTTGAAGCAGTCAGATGCCCTTCCTGTCATTAATCCTCACCCGTTTCCAAGCAAGGTAATATTTCTCCATGGCCAGACATATTTTCACAAATGAACCACATTACTTGTATGACAGTGATACTTATTTACAACCATCATGTAATGTCAAAACAAGGGTACACACACACACACACACACACTTGCCCAAGGTGCTGCATAGTGTGACTGAATTCAAGACCTCATGATTGGGAAGCAAGCTTTTTAACCACATGACCATGCCTACTCCTAATTCAAACTAAGAAGAAAAGAAAAGAAGAATGATACTAATTCTGCACAGAAGCCAATACCAACTCGGTGACAACATCAATACTCCATATCACTAAACTTAGTCCAATTGTTTCAATAAAATAACTGATTTCACCCAAATAGTTCACCGGTTGTTACTTTATTGACCTTAGTGGAATAAAAGGCAAAGTTAAATTTCAACAGAATGTTAACTTGGAAAGTAAAAGAATGTAACCAAATATTGCAAAGCAATGTGTTTTTTGAAAGGATGGGTTCTAATTAAGGCACAAGGTCAACAATTTTCAAGGGCAGTTCATTATATTGACCAGAGTACTTAACTGATATTTTAATTTACTAACCCCAGAGGATTGAAAGGTAAAGTTGACCTCAGTGGGATTTGAACTCAGAACATAAAGAATTAGAGCAAATACCACAAAGTATTTTGTTCAATGTTCTAAGAATTCTGACAACTAACCACTACAATAGTAGCTTCAGCATATTCTACCACAAAAGCAAACAATACATTTACACATCGATACCAAATATTGCCTTTAAATATTTCTGTAAACTAAGCCATGGTGAACCAGACAAGAAACAAACATAAAACACTACAAACATGTTTTATTGAGCATTTTACCTCCAGAGACAAACCAATTATTGAGCATAATTGAGTACTTTACCCCCCAGAGAAACAGAAAAAGAAAAATTAAATGTAAATTTTTTTTACAACATAAACATACTTAAAATTCAAAGAATCTCAACACTAACAAATATTTTGAACAACTTTTATCGTATATTTATGGAAACAAAATAAGATCATGTAAATAAATGCCAAACAAATATTCTACTTTAGCCAGCAGTAAACAATGGTCATTATTTAGGCTTTTATTTTTATGTTTTGAAAGAAAAACATTTTTTTTTTAAATGCTTTTGTTTATGTGTCTGGTCAATCAAAGTTGTCTTGGAGCTAAACAAGAACAACGAAAACCACTTTTTTTATCCAGTAACACTAAAAGTTAGCAGATACAACCAACCTTCACACTCACCTGCTGAAGACAAAAATTATATTGGAAACATCAACAACATTCCTAAAATATTCACAACAAAAGCAAAATTATGAATAAGCATAAGCTTTAGATTTGCTCAAAACAAAAGAATCGATAGCAATGTAAAAACAATACATCAGTTCCATCATGGATTATTATGTCAGTCATATCTGGATCCTACTTTCCTTGGCTGCCATCAATCTCTCCACAACAAATCATAAATACAAAACAGCACAAAAACAAACAAACAAAGCCAAGCCGCACTGACAAAACTCATAAACCATCTACATAATGAAGACAAACATGTCCAGAATACCACAATGCAACCATGCATTATACTACTGTTGTGTAGGAATGTGGTCACACAGAGAAGACAGTAGTATGGTTTATCTGAAATGCTGGAGTTACGGGATTGTAGCTAGATGTTTAGCCAGCTATGTGTGTATCATAGCAGAACTGACTTGCCTGATTTGACATAGCAACAATAACAATAAAGCACTGCAGAAGACAAATTCATATATATCATACATACTAACATGATCAGATGATAGAAATACAATTCTCTTTGAGGACCTGCATACAATACATTAATATCATTCTTTGCTCACAAATATATCTATGAGTGATGAGTATCTGTACTTAAAACGACTGTTGTACACCAACCATCACACAAACCCTATAATTCAGAATCGAATAATAAAAAATATGGACTTTAATCTGAGACAGAGCCGGGGCAATATAGTTAACCCTTTAGCATTCAGATTACTCTATCAAATGTAAAGTTTATTTATTCACATTGTTTTGAATTAATCATGCATTACCATGTAACTTTGAGATTTTGATCATGTGTTTATTTTTAGAATGACACTGTAGGATAGGTGTGAGAGGCTGGATCAGGTTGGTCTGAACATAAAACAGAATATTTGGACCAGACTTGGCTAGTTTAAATTGTAAAGAGTTAAATTATCCATAATTAACGGACTTCACATTCACACACACACACACACACACACACACACACACAGCTGCCACAACTGTCAATTCTCTCTATAATGTAAAAACAAGAGTCAAGTTTGTAGCTACACCAAGCACACAATTCGGCTCAGTTCACCCTACAGTCCCTGCAGCTATATGTCCAACTATTTGCTGACTCTTTAAAACACTGATAATATTTAGCAACACATAGGGACATTGAAGCAAGCACAACACCACTTCACTTTCAATGTGCAAATACTGTATTGGCTTCTCAAGTTAACTACCTTTAAACACCTCCCTTCACTTTCAAAAACACAAACACATTATTGGAGCATATCTTTGTAGATACACTGCATCCCTCTCACTGAAACAGAAGTACTTCAACAATTCTGACACTCAGGTATACAGTTTTCCTCACAATGTGAAGAATAAAAAAGTAAAAATTATAGAAAAGTATCCCCCCAAAGTACCCAAAGTGCAAGAATAATGAACACTAACTACAAATAGGAGATAACATCACCATCATTGTTTTAACATCCATTTTCCCATGGTTGCATGGGTCAGACAAAATCTGTTGAGGTACATTTTCTACATGGGCTGCCCTACCTGCCACCAACCCCCACCTATTTCCAAGCAAAGATTGAAAATAAAGTCCATTTGCACAACTGTGATACTGACATGCAGACACATATATAAAATGGGCTTCCATACAGTTTCTATCTACCAAATCCACTTACAAAGGTTAGGGTTGGCCCAAACTTATAGAAGATGGTTGATCAAGTTGCCATGCAGTGGGACTGAACCTGGACCTATTTCTTTTCTTTTCTTTATGACTTAGTCAAAGAGGAAAAGGTAGTGTCTCATGACCTTCGTAAGATCTTAAGAGGCCAGTGGAAGAAACCACCATTACTCATGGTTTACTAATAACCACTACTTTCACCTGTATAAGTAGCCTAGTCATTAGCCAGTAGTTGGAGGTGAGGCTTCCAAAGCATTAATTATGAAAGCTTGTTCCTTGTCATATCCGGCAGTGACCACTGGAGAGTAACTCACCTGTAACGAATAACAACTTGTGTATTTGCATGCACACCTGTTAGTGAATATACAAATGAGTTTCAGAAGACTGGAAAACAATACTTTTGCCAACAAAACTATACCACTTGTTAATGACAATACAATAATTACTATGGTGTATTTATATATTTATTGTCACACAAAGAATCTTAACTAATTTTAAATATCTATATACAACACATAAACACAGAATTTACTTAATCATAGAAATTACATTGTGTGGACATAGTTCCCTTTACAACCACCTAGTTTCAAGCTCTATCTCACTGGTGTCTTCTACAATAGCCTAGGGCCAACCAATGTTATGTGATTGGAATTTGTAGTTGAGACTGTAAGGAAGCTTGTTATGTGTACATGATTGTGCACACGTGTGAGTTTGTTGTCTATGTTGATATTCTACAACCTTGCTTGTCACGGCCTGAATGAAATGGTGATTTGATGTTTACATTCCTTGTTGACAGAATGTGCTGTTTCTCAAGATTTTCAAAGACCAATAAAATAAGATTTAAAAAAATCCCTTACTTGAAAAAGTGGTATGGGCTGGCAACAAGAAGGGCATCTGGTCAAAAAATGCTGTCCGAAATAAGTTTCAATCTAACTTATAACAGAATGACAAAACAGGAATATACAAACAAACACGTACACACACACACACAGACCACACACATGATGGCTAAGTGCCTAAGAAGTTTGTTACATGTTCCTTCCCACTGTGCAACACTTTGGGTAAATATCTTCTATAGTCCCTGACCAAAGCCTTTTGAGTGGATTTGGTAGATGGAAACTGAAATGAAGCTCATTGTATTTTTATATATGTACATGTGTTTGTGTGCATGCATGTGTAACCACTTCTCCTTGTCTTCACATCACATGCTAATTGTAAACAAATGTTACTGTCATACAAAGTACTTTTCATTTGCAAACTTCCTTAAAAACATGCCTGACCATTGTGTTGCTTATGTTTGAAGGGTTAGGGGCAAATATTATTTTGCTTAGAAACAGGTGACACGTAAAAAGCACCATTCAAGCGTGGTCGTTGCCAGTGCCACCTGACTGGCTCCCGTGCAGGTAGCACGTAAAAATACCCACCACACTCTCGAAGTGGTTGGCGTTGGGAAGGGCATCCTGCTGTAGAAACTTTGCCAGATCGGATTGGAGCCTGGTGCAGCCTTCTGGCTTACCAGCCCTCAGTCAAACCGTCCAACCCACGCCAGCATGGAAAGCAGACATTAAAGATGATAATGATGGGCAAATACTAACTGTGAGTTAGAAACAAGGAAGTATTTAGTCCTCCCAAGATTTAACTTAACACCAAATGATACCATCAATCTTGCTTTTACTTTATACAGACATCAAATTACTGTTATTCCAGTGTTTTCAATAACCATCAGCAAATCAAAAATATTTCTACATTATTTTACCATCATTTTCAAAAGAGTTACTTAAGATAAACAAATCTGATGTCATTATTGATGAGACAAATAAAGCGTTGAGCTGGCAGAATCGTTAGCATGCCGGGCGAAATGCTTAGTAGTATTCCGTTTGCTGCTATGTTCTGAGTTCAAATTCTGCTGGGGTTAACTTTACCTTTTATCCTTTCAGGGTCGATTAAATGAGTACCAGTTACGCACTGGAGTTGATGTAATCGACTTAATCCCCCTCCTCCAAATTTGAGGCCTTGCGTTTTCAGTAGAAAGGATTGATGACACAGATACAGTGGTGTGTGTGTGTGTGTTACACATACACACAAGTGAGAAAGAGAGGGTTGGAGAAAGAGAGATGCAAGTCTTAGTGCTCAGCCTTCATTCAGCGATTGATGACTAATGGAATTGATTATACAAGCAGAGAAGAAAGAGTCAGTAAACATCACATGCCTGACGTAGTGATATACTAAGCTAAATATATTAACAGAACCAGACTGTTTAAGGTCAATTAGGAGAGCAGTGTGAAATGTCAAAGCACAATCATTGAAAGACTGTTATCTTGTCATCCACACTAAAATCATCTTACCCACGGATCCCTGCCAATGGAATATCCCTAAATGGAACACATTACATACATACATTGAATACATGTGTCCTTGATATCTTAACTGTTTCTGGATACCACTTGCTTCTACACCATAATGTATATATATAAGCAGTGAAAATCATATACAACTATCTTGGCACTTCTGCTCACAAGACATCATCTTGTGATAAATGTTAATGGACTGTCTGACAGCAGAAAATCTAGAATACATTACGCAGACATTCCAATAAATATTTATGCAATTTGATTTTATTTTCAAGTCTTCATTTTAGCATTATGCACAATAAATGCATTGACGCACAATCATAGATACATATATACCACAAGCACCGTGTGTGTATGTGTGTGTGTGTGCGTGTGGCTGAGTGGATGTCGAATGTGCTCTATAATTACATGATCACATGCATATAGTTTAGAGTTCAATTTCACTGCATGGCACTTTGGGCAAGTGTCTTTTCTTTGAAGCCTCAGACTGACCAATGCCTTGTGAATAGAACTGAAAGACAAAAACTATCACACACACACATATATATAAGTGTGTGTCAATGTTTGTATTCTGCAGCTTCATATGAAAATATATATATATATCATCATCATCATCGTTTAACGTCCGCTTTCCATGCTAGCATGGGTTGGACGATTTGACTGAGGACTGGTGAAACCGGATGGCAACACCAGGCTCCAGTCTAATTTGGCAGAGTTTCTACAGCTGGATGCCCTTCCTAACGCCAACCACTCAGAGAGTGTAGTGG
>NC_068991.1:66148385-66158427 GCF_001194135.2 Octopus bimaculoides
GGCTCCAGTCTAATTTGGCAGAGTTTCTACAGCTGGATGCCCTTCCTAACGCCAACCACTCAGAGAGTGTAGTGGGTGCTTTTACGTGTCACCCGCACGAAAACGGCCACGCTCGAAATGGTGTCTTTTATGTGCCACCCGCACAAGCCAGTCCAGGGGCACTGGCAACGATCTCGCTCCTGGACATGAAAATACAAAAACATATATACACACACACACACATGTACACATATATACATACATCCACCCACACAAACACAGATATGTTTTCCAAAATGGAACACCTTTCCATCATGCGATCAGCTTGAAAAATTGTTAAGACGTTAGACTATCTTGCTACTTTTCTTAACATGAAACCAATGATAGCCTTAATTCACAAATAAAGAAATATCCACCAATGTGGTATTGGCAGCTGATGAAGTAAATGTTCTCTATGTAGCCCCTGTTGTTTTCCGTGCTCTGTTTATCATTTTGTCCACGTTTTTTGCAACGTCCTGTATCCAGATATGCATATATATATATACATGTAGATGTAGGTATGTACATACATGTACGTATATATGCATATACTCACATATTATTTATATATTACACACAGTGGTGGCTAAAAGTTTGGAACATAGGTCTGAAAATTAGAATTTTTATATTAAATGCTCAATGTTATATTTAATTTGCAATATATTATTATTTAGCCAAAAGTTTGAAACATAGGCCTGATATTTTTTTCTTCTTCTAGATATTGAACCATTGAATCAGTTAACAGGTAAGTATATCTCTACGTTGTATATATTTGAATTGAATTGTACTTGGGCATAATAATTCTAATTTAAAAAAAAAAAAATATTCAAATCTTTTGGCCACGATTGTGTGTGTATGTATATGTAAATATAAAAAAAAATATATATATATATAATCATACTTTAGTCTGTTACAGCCCACCTTCCTAATACAATCCAACTGAAGAAACTATATATCTCCCTACAGCAAGACACATGTTCCTGTCTCTCTACCACCTGGCATAAAACCACCTCTACACTACTCCATACTCAGCTGAAGGCGCCTTTGTCTTGCAAATTACTCAGTAACTGCACTAATGCTGGTGCCACATAAAAAGCACCTAGTACAGTTTGTAAAGTAGTTGGTATTAGAAAAAGCATCCAGGCAATGGATTTTGGTGCAGTCCTCTGGCTCACCACCACCTGTTAAAGCATCCAATTCATGCCAAAATAGAAAATAGATGCTAACTGATGTTGACAGGATCAGTGACATGAGAGTAATGTCCTGAACACTGCATGCAAAGAAATTCTCAATGAAATATTTTTCTTAATTGGAGAAAACACCTTAGTGGTGAATTTCAAAGAATCAGCAGAAATTAATAAATAGTATTCTATGTGATATAACATCATGCAGGCCCAGCACATTTCTATACACACCCTCAAAAACTCCAACTGGTTAACCTTTGACATCATTATCCCATACATCTCCCTCTGCAAATCACAACATAGGTCCAGGTCATTACACTCAACTACCAACTCACAAACCTAACATAGAAAATATATTGTTTTGGCAAAGGTTAAAAAAAAAAAACCCTCTCCTACACATACCATTCTAATCAGCAGTGACATCAGCAAACTTTGGATTCCATTCCTTACTATTCACTCATACAAAAATTACTCGACCACACCTTAGAAATAACGAAACAATAGTTAGTTTAACTTCTTGTCAGGCTGCCAAAAGTTGTCTACATGGAAAAAAACACTTCCAAAATGGAGTACTGCAGAGATCTATCTTCTTAACCATTCCTTTCAACCTATATTAACATACCCACATGTGTGGGGATATATGTGTGTTTGTGCCTTCTCATTGTTCACACAGTGTAAATGGTGTCATTGATTAATTCTGCTGTGGTAATGTGTCTGACTATCTGTGTGCAGTGTAAACAATGTCACCTTCATATAGACAGTGTCTGTTTACATTTGTTGTGAAAACATGCCCAAGTTGCACCCAGGGAAAATTGCACCATTACCTGGAAACAAGTGATGGTTAGCAACAGAAAGAGTACCTGGCTGTAAGAAACTTACTTCAATAAGTCTTGACTGACCCAAGCTGCCAAAGAAAAGATGCACATTAAAATGATGATGATCTATACACACACATACATATACTATACAAATAAGCACTGCTTGTGGCTGTATGGTCAGCAAATTTGCTTCCCAGCCACAAGGTTCCAAGTTCAGTCCCACTTTGTGGAACTTTGGACAAGTGTGTTCTACCATAGCCCTGGCCTGACCAAAGCTTTGTGAGTAGACTTGGTAGATGGAAACTAAAAGAAGCACATCATATATGGTGCATAAACAATGTCATCTTCATATAGACAGTGTCTGTTTTTATTTGTTGTGAAAACATGCCCAAGATGCACTCAGGGAAAATTGCACCATTACTTGGAAACAAGCGAAGGTTAGCAACAGAAAGAGTGCCCGACTGTAGATGGAAACTGAAAGAAGCCCATCATATATGATGAGCTTCCAACCCATGCCAGTATAGAATGTGGATGTTTAACAATATATATATAAAGTTGAACACATACATGAGGTGTGTGTATTGTTAGTTTGTCGGGCAGCTGCAATTTTTAGGTGTATTATATTCTCAATGCCCTTGGTGTAAAAACACCTGAAAGCAAGTCATAACTAAGTGAGACAACTCACATCAAATCCCTTTTTCTTTTTTTGCAATGACAGACATTGATGTTTCATCATCTTTTTGACTTGTCAATGTCACACACACACATATATACACATACATACATACACACATATATATGTATGCATATGTGTATGAGAGTGTTTGTGACTCCTTGACTTGACATTGTGTGATTTAAGTATCGATCACCCAGTGTAGATGAGACTTTAGAAAAGGACCTTGGAAAACATCTCAAGAAACTGAACCATGAAAAAAGGGATATAACAAAGGACTGCAATGAATAGCAACAGGCTGCGCTAGAGAAAATTCACTCAACCAATACAAGCATATAAAAATGGAGGACATTGTGTTGAACAATATCTTTCCACCCATGCAAGCAGAGAACACGGACGTTAAATGATGATGATTATGATTTGGACCAGTCACCCATTTTGTTGAAGCAACATTTTCTTCTTCACCTTCTCTCCTATCACTATGTTATGCCAACTGAGTACCTGGTAAGGTATCGGATTTGCATATATTCAGTTCCCTCTACCATCACTTTTTATCACTCCACATCTCTATTAACACAAGTCTGAGACTCAATTTCTCCTACCATCACTCTTTCTTTACAACCACCTTTCTTAGTACCCAGTCTTACCACTCATCACTGACATCCATTATTCTCTCTCTCTTCCTCTCAAACATTACTTCGCTATCATGCAGCCCATGCATTCTTCTATTCAATCTCCTACCCAACAATCAACTTGTCTATTGGTCTATTAGTCTCTTCCATTACAACCTTCTCTATCACCTCTTGCCTTGATTTCTCTCTCTCTCTCTTCAGTTCACCCTTTTGGTCAGGTTATCTTGCATGAAGTGGGACAACATAGGCTGGAAAAGATACCATAGTCTTTTCAGGAGCAAGAACCTCTAGTGCTGGTACCACGATAAAATGCATTCACTATAATTTGTAATGTGCAAATGCAAGTGTTATGGTAAAATATATCCACTATTATCTGAGGCTGGCATTAGAAAGTGCACCCAACCACAGAAACCATGCAAAATGAAGCATATATGGCTATTTTAGAAGACACTTGTCCAAGGTGTTTGCACCAAGGGACTAAACCGGATATCACATGATTGCAATAAGCTTCTTACCCCCACAGCCATGATGATGAGAAATTTTCCTTTCTATGTTTTAAATTTACTTTTGTTTTTTTTAATTTGGTGCTTAGCACCCATACACAAACTTTAGAAAACCCTGTTAGACATTTCAATTTCCTGAGAATTTCCAGTTATTAGCAATGCAATTCAATGTATTCTCATGATAACTTTTCCTGAATGCAGTCAAATAAGCAAGTAAATGTGATAAGTGCACTATTCCATATACATGGGTAACATCGTACAGTTGTTTTTTTTTTTTTCCTCTGTAGAGAACCAGCAGCTGCTGAGAAGGAAAATATTACTGGACTATGAAATGGAAACACTGAATTAATGCAGTTTTTGTTGCTTACAGAGTCACCCCTGAGAGTACCAGAAATTGATAGATACAGCATGTGTAAAGACAATGATAATTTGAACTGTGGGGAGAGGGAGAGGGAGAGAGAGAGAGAGAGAGAGAGAGAGAGAGAGAGAGAGAGAGAGAGAGAGAGAGAAGTAATGATGTCATTTTGTGTTTTAAGCATGCTTTCATGACAAAGAAATAACAGTAACCATTACTTTAAGATATTTCCCAAGAGCTTTAGAAGCCTAAGTAAAGAGAATCACTGCAATTTGGAAACAAAAGTGGGTCACTGACTTGGCTTTATATTTTCCTCCATTAGATATCATTTCTATGTGCATGTGTGCATGCATGCACACATCTACATGACTTCTATGCTATAAAGTTTACTACATAAGCACATCATTTCAGATCCCATCCTCAGTTTGAGCAAATATCTTCTATTATTGCCTTGTGAGTAAAACTGGACAGAAACTGTACACATCCAAGTATGTGTGTGTGTGTGTGTGTGTGAGTGAGAGAGAGGAGGGATCATGCATGGGCAAATGCCTGTCAATGTTTATTTCCACATGTCTTTGCATCGACACCATTTAAGCAAAAATGGCCCATAACCAGTACCTGCTGAAGCTCAGCAGTTTCAAAGTGTTAGCAGCAGTATCGTGAAAACACGAGTTTTGAGAAACAAGTAAAGATTGGCAACAGGATAAGCAGTATGGCAGTGGAGTACTGTCTCAATAAGCCTCATCCAACTCATGCCAGCATGAAAAATGTAAATATAAACGTGATGAGATAAATACAATCTTCTCAAAAGTTTATATATGCCCCAAGATTGAAAAGATTAGAATACACTTTTCAGCAAACCTATCCAAATAATATTAGCATTGAAACAAAGATGTTATAAGCAATAAAATAAGCTGTTAAAATGACTCAAACGGTCCTATTTCTACTGAGTAGACTATGTGTTGAATTACTAATATACAGGAAGGGCATTTGGCCTTAGAAAATCTAACTCAACAAATTTCATCTAACCCATATGAACATAGTGGATGTTAAAATAACAACGATGATAATCAAGACTTTGGAGATCACTTATGAAATTCTAATTAAATTTAATCCTTTAGCATCTAAACTGACCAAATCTGGGTCAAATATTCTACCCATTTTATGTTCAAACCAGCCGGATCTGGCCTCTCACATCTACCCTGCAATGTCATTCTAAAAATATGCAATTATATCATTGAAATCTCAAAGCTCTGAGATAATGCATGATTAATTCAAAACCATGTATATAAATAAGTATCACATTTGACAGTTATCTGAGTGCTAAAGGGTTGAACACTAAAATGTATGTAGTCTCAAATGATAATTTTTCCAACTTTTAACTTCGTTTTTAAAGTGAGTCACCAATTTTTCTTCAACAGGCTACAGTCATTGGGTAGCAGAAATGCAGGGACACAACTTTCTAAGGGTTTTAGTAAATCGTATTGACTCTAGTACTTTATTTCATCATTCCTCTGTCTCATGAGAGAAAAGTGAAGTGCACATTGGCACAAATGAAGATAACACGGTTGGTCGTGAAATCCTGCAGGGTATTTCTGTTTGAAAGTGCCCTTTCTCATGTTGATATAACACACATACACCATCTCTACACTGCTTTCATTTAATGAATCTCACTTGCAAAGTATTAACCAATCCAAAGCTATGACAGAAGTGGTCTTAAGTACCAAGCAATGAAATCAAACTCAGCAGTAAGTGGTTCAAAAGTGAACTTAACCACACAGCCATACATACATCTACATCCATCCATATTTACAATATTTAGATTTATTCTTTGACCCACAAGAGAATGAACACTTACGATGTTAATAACTTGTCTCACATCTTATATACTAAAATGTTTTTCATCATGTTACAGAAGTGCCTGAAAATGTATTTCCACGTTTACAACTGAACACCATTCATCATATAATCTTGACATTATGTTAATATTCCCAGGCATAGCTGTGTGATTAAAAAGCTCATTGTCCAACTAAGTGGTTTTGAGTTCAGTCCCATAATGCAGATCCTTGGGCAAGTGTCTTCTATTATAACCTCAGGTTGACCAATGCCTTGTGAGTGAATTTGGTTCATAAACTGTGGATGCCAGTTGTATATATGCTTTTGTGTTTAACCACCAATTGCTTGACAACCAGAGTTGTTTGTTTAAATCCCTGTAAGTTAATGGTTAGGCAAATGAGATTGATGGAATAAATACAAGACTTAAAAAAAAAATGTAATGAGGTCAATTTGTTCAACTAAACCATTTAAATGGTGCACCAGCATGGCCACAGTCCATTGACTGAAACATGTAAAAAAATAAAAGCTTCCGGTAGAACGCGAGAAAGATTTTTCACTTCAATAAACTTCTCAGACATCTCTACTACAAAGCCTGAAAAATGCTAAATTTTTGTAATCCTAGAATTACCAAGAACTGTAATTTAAAATATGAAATATTTTTGAGTAGGTGGAGCCAGTAATAGAATAATGTTAAGAATTTACTACTTGGAGATAGAAAAAAATTCTATTATCATTAGCAATGTAGTTAACATTTTTGTTATTCAAACTGCTTCTTTTGAATATGAAAAGAATATATTACTACAAGCAATATTATCCAGAATCTTTCCGTAAGAAATTTCAAGTGTGGTTGTATAAGTTAAGAAGTTTGCTTCCCAACTACGTGGTTTCAGGTTCAATCCCACAAGTGTCTTCTACTGTAGCTCCAAGCCTACCAAAGCCTTGTAAGTGAATTTGGTAGATGGAAACTGAAAAAAAACCTGTTGTGTGTGAAACTCTATGATTGGTGTAAACGAATGTCATTCATCATCATCATCATCATCATCGTTTAACGTCTGCTTTCCATGCTAGCATGGGTTGGACGATTTGACTGAGGACTGGTGAACCAGATGACTACACCAGGCTCCAATCTGGTGTAGTCATGTCTGGCCATAGAGAAGAGTTCACAACAGACAGGTTAAGTGAATGAAAGATGACATTATATTATATGAAAAAAAAAAAAAAAAATTACATTGTACATGGCTATTAAGTTTATTCTTACAAACATTTTTTATAGGTGACAGTGTATCTAGAGCTTAAATCAAAAATCCAAATCCAAAATTAATATCTTGGCCTTAAATAAGCTAATAATTGCTTTGTGACTCCATAGCCTCAATATGATGTTGTAAATAAATCAAAATCACTTAAAGTCACTGACTAGTTGAATGAACTTGTAAAAGTAAAGCCGATTTTTCAAATATGTACTAACATGGATAAAAAAAATAAACAAATACTGGTGAAAATATGGTCCACCAAGAAATTAAATGATGAATCCAAATTTCAATAATTCTCTCCAGAAAGAGTTTCAGACTTCATTACATTACTCAAGCATCTAAACTACCTTATCGTGCATCATATACTGTAATGATAACCCCTCTTATAATAATAATTCCACATATGCATCACCACATGCCATGACATTGAATTCATATGCAAAATTAAGAAGAGTGAAACATATACATACTACCACACTTAAGTTCTCAAATTGTATAGACACATCAACACACACACAGAGAAAATCACATAAGAGCACATGAACATTGAACAAGTAATATAAAATTGTGAGCTATTTTGAAGCATAAAGTATTAAGTTGTGCTTTGTCCAGTCTGTACACCAAGTAATTAAAAGCAAGATAAAATCTTGTGTTTCTAAAAACAATGTTTACAATATCCATCATTCTTGACTGATCTGCAATTTGAGACCAAATGAAATATGTATATTTTAGTAAGAGGTAACCATTATTTTCTGTTTTTATTTTGTTTTAGATTATTGTAATTTAAGCGAACATTCCTTTGTCTGTGGCCTGTTTTGATGAGTGAACTGTTAAGTAATTTCAAGGAGTGAATCGTTCAGTTAAAAAAAAAAAAAAAAATTACTAGTGCCATTCTATTTGTTTTTGTCTTTAAAATTAATATTTACAATGCTTGCAGTCTTTATTTTCTGCTTTTTTACTTAAATCCAATTATTGTAGATATCATTGATTGATTAAATAATTTACATTATCTTGACCAATTATCCCTAAATATCCTGATGCCACACAATCTGTCCACATTCCTCAATCTTACTATGTGCAAGTATGTTTGTGTATATATGTGTGTGTGCATGCATGTGTGAGTGTGTAAACACATTTATTTTTGCTTTAACATCCACTTAGCCATAAATGCAAGGATCAAATGAAATTTGATGAGGAGGATTTTTCTATGACCAGATGCTCTCTTCCTGGCACCAACACTCACCTAGCAAGATAACATTTCTAGAATTAAAGCCAGACACTCAGCATGCACCGTTAAGACAAAGTAGTGCATACAGACACACACACACAAACAGGATTCTTTCAGTTTCCATCGAATTTAAATTCACTCATAAGGCTTCAGTTGACCTTGAGCTATGGAAGACATGCCGAAAGTGGCACAGAGTGAGACTGAACCATGCCAGCATGGAAGGCGGATGTTAAACGATAATGATGATGCAATACTTGCACATATATATATTGGCTCCTGTGCAGGTGGCATGTAAAATACACCATTTCGAGCATAGCCGTTGCCAGTACCGCCTGACTGGCCTTCATGCCGGTAGCACGTAAAAGCACCCACTACACTCTCAGAGTGGTTGGCGTTAGGAAGGGCATCCAGCTGTAGAAACTCTGCCAAATCAGATTGGAACCTGGTGTAGCCACCTGGTCCACTAGTCCTCAGTCAAATTGTCCAACCCATGCTAGCATGGAAAGCGGACGTTAAACGATGATGATGATGATGTGCATATATGTGTGAGTGTGTAGGAGACAGAAAAAGAGGTGGTGAGCTGGCAGAATTGTAGGTATGCCAAGCAAGACACTTAGTGACATTTTATCCATCTTTACATTCTGATTTCAAATTCTGTCAAGGTTGAATTTGCCTTTCAACCTTTTCTGATCGACAAAATAAGTACCAGTTGAGCATTTGGGTTGATGTAAATACACATAACACTACTTGTAATTCACAACTTTCATGGAGCACAAATATCACTAACATGTCCCTCTCTACCATTCTCAAATATTCCACTGCCACACCCCTGTGGTCGAGGAGCTTTCCCCCTTCTTCGTGTTCTTTTCTTTTCTTGCAAGGTACTTGACAGCCTCATTTGTACCAGAGGCATGAAAAAAAGCACCCAGTACAGTCTGTAAGGTGGTTGGCATTAGGAAGGGCATCCAGGCATAGAACCCATGCTAAAGCTGATACTGGAGCTCAACATGGTCCTGCAGCTTGCCAGATCCTGTTAAACCATCCAACCCATGCTCGCTTGGAAAATTTACATTAAATTATGATGATGATAATGTATACACACATGCATATATGTGTGCATACATATGTACATATACTCCTATAAACTTGTATGCACAAGCACATGCATCATCATCATCATCATCGTTTATTCATTGTTTTCATGGAAGAAAGAGATACTCAACCAACATGTGCAATTTTAATGACCTATGTCTATTTATAAAACAAATTATACCCACTTTTGCATTACTTTCAAGACAGATCTCAGCTGGGAAACAAAATACCCTGTTTGAAATTGAGAGTTGACTATCTGACCCATGCACAAGTAGAAAAGTAGATGTTAAAAGGTTGGTGATGATGATGGTGTGTGTGTATACATGCGGTCCAACCCCTGCCAAAACAGACATAGTAGTCTGGGGTAGTCTTCTACCTGGCCGGCTCCTGTCAACTGTCCTACCCATGCACGCATGGAAATGATATCTATATATATATATATATATATATATA
>NC_068991.1:66158437-66160696 GCF_001194135.2 Octopus bimaculoides
ATATATATATATATATATATATATATATATATGTGAGTGCGTGCATGTGTGTTACTGTATCCTTGCCTTGTATTGTGATAATTGTGAGTGTTACTGTTATGCTAGCAGTGTCTGTTTCCAATCTTCCAAGAGATGTCTAGTCATGGGGAAATATTACCTTACTTGGGAATAGGTGAGGAAAATCCACCTTAACACATTCTGTTTTACTCATGCAACCATGGAAATGATGATGATGATGAAAGTAATAAACCAGAAGAAAATAATACCATAGCAGGTCAGTTTTGATTCAAACATATGCAAGAAGATATCTGCTTTCAGAAGTAGACAAATGAAATGTAACTTACAATTTTTTCATAATACTCTCGTCTCCTTTCAGCTCTTTTCTTGTAATCCACCATTAAACCTCGTATCTTCCGCTCTTGCTTACGAGCTTCGTGCCACATCATCTTGGCAGCTTTGTTTTATCCTACCACACTCGTGAAAAAAGGATTACCTGAAAGAAAGCAAAGATTTACAATTGCTTAGGATGAATACATAGACAAGTATACAAATGGGTGGACAAACAAAAAGAAAGTAGCACTCAACACATTTTATTGGTGAGTTTTAAGCATTTATTGACTCAGCTTCATAGGTACAGAACATGTCCACATCATGAAATGTCTGGAGTAAGAGTGAGTAGAAAAGGCTTAAAAGAAATTTTAAAATGGTTTCTTGGTGTGTGTGTGTGTGTGTGTGTGTATATATATACACTCTTTTACTTGTTTCAGTCAGTTGACTGTGGCCATGCTGGAGCATCGCCTTTAGTCAAGCAAATCGACCCCAGGACTTATTCTTTGTAAGCCTAATACTTATTTTATCGGTCTCTTTTTTTGCCGGACCGCTAAGTTACGAGGTCATAAACACACCAGCATCGGTTGTCAAGCGATGTTGGGGGGACAAACATAGACATACAAACATATACACTCACACATACATACATACAACAGGCTTCTTTCAGTTTCCGTCTACCAAATCCACTCACAAGGCTTTGGTCGGCCCGAGGCTATAGTAGAAGACACTTGCCCAAGGTGCCACGCAATTTTGTCCATGTTCTTTTGCCACGTCATGTACCCAGTTATGTATCTATATGTACATACATGTACATATATATGCATATACTCATATATTGTTTATATATATATATATATATATATATATATATATATATACACATACATACATACTTCTTTAAATACCATCTACCAAATCCACTCACAGGGCTATAATAGAAGACACCAGCCCAAAGTGCTGTGAAGTGGGACTGAATCAAGAACCATGTTGTTGGGAAGCAAACTTCATACCATATAGCCACGCCTGTCCTTCCGTACATACATACATACACACTCAAATCCATTTGTAATACAGGACATATATATAAGATATCTCTATATATATTTTTAACAAACAGTCTACATTTACAATGTGTTTGCGGACACAAAAAGAAGGAAGAGCTGTATATGCATATTTTATTCTCTCGCCCTCCTCCTCCACTACTATACATCTTTCACACTCCTCATGCATTATGTCTGACTACCCCCATCCATACACTTCTGCAGCTACCCAACCAAATGTCATCTCTCTCTCACACACATTCTCTTTACTGTATCATCATTATTATTCTACTGTCATCCACTCCTACCCCACCTCAAGCATCACTGGACATTCACATCCACCCCTTATCCACCCTTCAACCATATTCAATCTTTACAGCTGTTGCCTACCTCCCCTTACCCATTCCCCATTTCTTACTCCCCATACACTCTTGCAACCTTCACCCACCCACACCCCTGGTTCCTCTGATCCCACTTCTTTTCACCTCGGATATTGAGGGTTCACCCAAACACTATCTTTATCTTCTTCTGATTCCAGCTGATCACTCCCACCCTATCTACTAAAATGAAAGTAGTCATGTAGCTACTTCACAAGAAGATACCTGTTCTTCTGTGACCCCCCCCTCTCTCTCTCATACTTTAATCCTAACATAAAGATGCCCCTTTGAGGGTGATCCTTGCAAGCTTCATAGCAAGCTCACTGACAGTCATGAAATGAGAAAAGCAAAGCTGTAAAGTGGTCAGCATTAGAAATCATGCCAAAGCTGGCACTAGACCATGATGCAGTACTTGGGCACATCAGACCCTGTCGATCTGTATTTCATGGAGTTTAAAGGATGATGATGAGAACATACAAATATGGTTACATGAATACACAAACACACATATA
>NC_068991.1:66162240-66163696 GCF_001194135.2 Octopus bimaculoides
ATATATATATATATATATATATATATATATATATATATAAAAACATATATACACACACAAACACACGAATATAAACCACCAACAAACGGCAAGTCAGTCGAAATTCCGAAATGATAATATCATGTATATAATGTCTGACTGCTTGAATATATAAATTTATATAGAAGTATGTACCCTACTGATACTCGTATATTTTATTTTACTTCACACATACACAGATAGATAGATAGATGGACGGGTAGACATATGCTCCGATGTATATACATATATCTGCACCCATATATTTATATATACATACACACACAGAAACTATATGTATATATATATATATATATATATACACGCGCGCACTAATACGCACAACTGCATTGACGTGCACGCCCAGAATATACATGCATACAAGTATACACACAGGCACATGCATACAAGTATATACACGCACACATATATACTCTTCGATACATATTCTTGCATATATTCACCCACACAAAATGTACAGACTTCCCTTTATATATATATGTATAATGTATTGCCACAATCATCTTTATTAATAATATATATGTTGAATGACATTCGAATTTTCTGACGAAAGTTTTTTTTTTCAAATTTTATTCTTTCGTTAAAGATTTATAGATACAACTGTGAGAATATATGCACGTATCTATGTAAGATCTGCCTCAATACTGTACGTAACTGATAGCAAAAATCGTGTTGGTCTTTTCGATAAAACATCAAGAAAAAAATTGCATGGAAATCTTTCCATTAGAACCAAACAAAGCAACATAGTCGTTCAGCCACGTCTTACAGAAAGAATTCTTGGAATTATATACAGTTGATGGGAAATTTTATTGAAATATCTGAAAAGAGATTAACAGACTGACAAGCAAATGCTAGATTCGTTTCAGAAAAATTGAGTATTGACGAAATCTTGTCTTCATTAAGTAGACCAAGTCTATAGGTTCTTTTTACGCCATACTTTTGAGCAAAGGCGAAATGGTTTCGCTGAAGCTAGGAAGTAAATCCAGGATAAAAAGACATTTCCAGAATAATAACATACCATTCCACCAAAAAGGAAGGCTGTCAAATGATTTCGATAGATTTATTAACATATTAAAATCCTCTATTTCACCTCAGTGTGTACATATATATCTACATTGAATCAACCGATCGCCCATATTTTACCTCGATTCAATTAAGTCTTCAGAGAGCAGCTATTTTTTAAATTATCTTTTGAAAATTAATTTCTTGTTAATAGTATTGTAAATTATCATCTATTTCCCCTTAAGCATTTACTAATAAATACTTTAGTCCTTAAGGGATATATATATATATTTATTTATATAAGGGCATTACTATACAAGAATGCCTCACGCTATGAGGGACTCTAAGGTCAAACTACCATAATAAACACATTTAATGTGTTTATTATGGTAGTTTGACCTTAGAGTCCCTCATA
>NC_068991.1:66163860-66168308 GCF_001194135.2 Octopus bimaculoides
ATATATATATATATATATATATATAAACATCCAATCTGTGTGGTGAAGCCTTGACATGTCTTCAATCTTCTAATTCAGTCTATAGCTTGAACATACAGAAATCAGATTTTGTTAATTCTAGCACTGATTACATATTAAATATGTATATATTATTGGTGAGACCATATAATATTTCAGCTTTCACCCATAAAAATAAAAATCAAAGGTAGATATTAAAGAAATTATTCGACGACAATATATATATCTTTGCCAAACGTCCATAGCGAGCAGAAACCTGTGATATATGGCTAGCTCAGAATACTTCGATTTCTCGCTGTTTACAACTCTAATATACGGACAAAGGGGATGTTTTTTTGTTTTTAAGATAATGAAAACATATATATAAAGTGTATACTTACGTAAAACTAAATAATAAGCACATATGGACGGCAAATCCAACCCAGCAAACAGAACAAGTTTCGTCAAAACAGTTGCGAATGCGTAACAACGTCGTTTTGTCTTCTTCAACAGTTACCGTTACTTACTCTCGCGAGAACACAACACGTTACGAGACTACTTACACCTCTCGCCGCCCCTCCCCTCCTCCTCCTCATGTCGGCTTTTGTTGTTGTTGTTGTTGTTTCATTTTTTTTATTTCTTTACACCACCCCGCCAAATGTCTGCCAAGACGCCGTTGACCCTTGTCTCTGTAGAATCAGACACTGAGCTCCCATAAATGTAGAATACGTAAATGTCCTATTACCGAGTGTATGTAAATGTATACATATATATAAATCACATATACGCATCTTTTATATATGTATAAATATTTGAGTATGTATTTATATATATATATATATATATATATATATTTATATATACGTATATATATATTAAATATACCTATATATGCACATATATACATTTATATATGTGCGTTATATACATTTACATATTTGTGTGTGTGCATGTATGTATGTACGTTTGGTGTTGACTGTCGAAAAAAGAGTACTCAATACCATATTAGAGAATAATATATTTCATTTTAGTCGATTCAGTCTCTTGCTACACTGAATATATGCATACATATACGCCTGCATATATGTATACATATATGCGTATGTGTGTATACATATGTACGTATGTATGCGTGCGGACAAAGACAAACGAGAGAAATAGTAGAACTCAATACTTGAAGTGACGTGTATACAGCTTTATTGGCTGATGAGTTACAATGACCGAAGGCCCTTGAGTTTTGTGCTCATGAAATTGAACGAAACTCTAGACTCTTGAGTCACAGTAGCTCTTCAGCTAATATGTGTATATATTTATATTTATCTATGTATAACAGCAATATCAAAGATTTTTTTGGAATCAAGCATCTTATTGCTGTCTAATTATTGATTTCTTTGTACATGCATAACATTCAAGATTTATCATGGAAGCCGAATGAGACTGAGCATTACTAATGAGGTCATCTGTGAGCTAGTACGAAGTGAAATAGCAACATCTGGGAATGGGAGCCAGCTTGTTGTCTTGGTTCCCCGCAAGTATATTTTAATGGCGCTCGTCATTTATTGCTATTAAAGGAAGACAAAAACAATATTTATACTACATGCATTACGTAAATTTTTTTTTTTTTTGAATTGTTGGCATTGGTCGGCCATCAAATGAACGATGTTTGTATTTCAATGTTGTCAGCATTAATTTAACACAACATCCAGTAAAATGTTTTCCCTATATAAAAGGAGGGGCTTTGTATTCTCATTTGTTTATGCAATTGTTAGCAGACTAAAATATTCCATGTGTATCGAAAAAGCTATAATCAATGGAACAACATACGAAATACATCTTTGAAACGGTAATTGGTCGAACAAGCTAAAACCTTTTTATTATGTGTTCAAGAAAGATATTTAAAAAAATCTCGGCCAATCTTGTTATTTAAAATAGTTTATATGTTTCGGTATTTTCATTAAAATATTGCTCAAGAAACAAGAACGCTTGCAGGTTACCCACCAACATCAACAAGCAATGTTTTGGACTACTGTTTGAAATTAGATTGCCTAACATTGTGAGACATTAGCATACAAGTGCTTAGATCCCGAAGACCAATTGTTATATATATGTAACATATCTACTATTAGCTTTGTGCACATGTCGAGTCGGCTACGTTTGTGACACCCAAGATTCTGAATTTTCGTAACCAGAGCTTGAGTGCTACAATGGATTGCTCAAAAGACTATCCATTATTTTATAAAACACGAAATACAGTAACAGAACTGTCCGTCTATGGTAAGGAATAATTTGGATTTTTTTAATGTGGTAAATGAAATACCATTTTCTCTACGATAAAATGGTCTTCAGGATTTCCCAAAAAGTGACTACAAAGACCATGTGCCCAACTGACAATTGTTGTTATATATCTTGTAAATGGTTAGTGAAATCAGTTGTAGCATATTTTTGCAGCTTATGCACAATATTGGTTTTATTATAAGTAATTGCATTCGAAGTTCAAATTCAAATTGAAAAATTAAAAATTTTAACGCTTTTTGTTAGAATATTCTAATCCAAATAGTAATGAAAAATAAATATACGGTAGCCCAAACGTCCTACAATTTATACATCATTTCTTACTTTATAGTTTTGTTGCTATATATCTATTTCTGACAATTTGATTGATGTATATATATTTCTGCAAGCAAAGAGGGTATAATGGGGATGTTACGGGTTCCAGACTATGTAAATTTGGAAGTTAAGAAAATCCTAATAAACAAAGGAAAACGAAAAAAAAATTATAAATAGTACGGATTACTTGAAATGTTTGATATGTGAATTTTTCAAATAAAATTTATTTATTTTACTCCTGCACCACACAAAAGTTACATAATGAGATTTCTAGACAAAATCAACTTTTGACACGAATTTTCTTTGCTTTAGAACAAAAATAACAGTTGGAAAACTCGTGTACCAGTGTGCCACAATTTAAGTACTAGTTATCCCGGCTTCCGCTGACCGTATTTGCAGAAATAGTACTCTATTTTGTCATATCAATCCGCAAATTTTGCCGTTTAATTTAATGTAGCTTTTCTGTTTTAGTTAATTATTTAAAAAAATAAAAACGAAACCAATTTAGAAAAATAATTGATTTTAAAAGTTTTATTAATTATTGCTTTTTTAATCTTGCAAAAGCAGCAAATAAATGTGGACGTAGTTTACCAAGCGCACTGACATCATTTAGCTGAGTTGTCAAACAAGCCCAATATTCAGGCAAATTGAGGTGGACAACAAGCGTGACTTTTTAAAAAGAGTTCGATTTAGCGAAGTGAGGGGAAATATTTTATTTATTCAGGGGGGAAAAGTTTTTCTAGTGTTTGTAAATATAATTTCGAAATCCTAAGCAACAAGAAGATGGTTTTAGCCGATAAAAGCTCAGACGATATACGGAACGGTCGACGCTCTCGTTGTGGGAGTCCTAATGGACAAATATCTGATGATAGCAGTGCTGCTGATGATTCTGATCACGGTGAGTTAGTTCACTTTAAGGGTCTTTCTTCATCTTTATCCTTATTTTCACTACTGTATGTCCTTTAAGAGACCAGAAATATCGATTTCAATAATATTTACTTACTAGTTTGCTCCCCCCTTTTTTTTCATCTTCTAGAGAGTGGCATGAGAGTTGGAGAGGAATACCAAGCTAGAATTCCCGATTCATGTATATCAGGTAAGCAGCTTCTTTGTTTCGTCTTTTTCTTCTTGTCTTCGAGAGCCTAGTGAAGGGCTCAAATGCCACCTTGCTCTGTGAAGGATTTTGTTAGGGGGGGGGGAAACACATGTTCTCTCTTCTGCTCACCTAGCCCTCTCTCAATTCCAATCGTGGCCCAATAAAACTCGTTTGTAGTTCGCAGCAATTCTCTTTATTTTTATCTTCTTCATAACTCATTGATTTTTTTTTCACTTTACACTTCCCTTATCCCGAATTCCAAGTCCATCTTTTACCAACCAACCAACCTAACCATCCATTTAAAGCCATTTCGTCAACACGTAGCATCTTCACGTTAACTTTCTCAACTTTCCCCCTCCTTTGTGTTTGATTCCTTACTCGTGTAGCTTTATTACTATTTATCTCCTTAAAGGGGGGGAAATTTACAACAAAAAAAAAAAAGAATAATAATTCCCATGTTTCCTGCTTTTTTTACTTGTCGATTTCAACAGAATCTGACCTGCTACCCCCTCCCAACCCTTCGTCATCCCCTTAACGTATTTCTCACATTGAATATCTGTTTAACCCCTCGACCACTCAGTCGGTGCTCCTTGCTTCAACATGAACACTGACCTATAATTCAAGCAAACAAAACCACTTGGGAGTCGATTTCAAAAAAAAAGAAAATATCCTCATGTTTCCGACAATTTCGTCCAAAACCCTTAAAAGGAATCTGTTTTAATTCCAGTTCCTTTCATCCCCCCCCCCC
>NC_068991.1:66168323-66175453 GCF_001194135.2 Octopus bimaculoides
GCCGTTTTCTCTTCCAGCCTGTTTTGTCTCTTCTTGTTTTTCAAAATTTCGAGTTTTCTCTATTTAATAATATTAATAATAAAACAAAAAAAAAAAAAACCATCCAGATCTAAACAACTGTTTACCTTTCCGGCTCGGAAAGAATTTTGCACTACAAAAGATATGTAGCCTCAATATATGTGTTTGTGTTATGCTAAAAGGAAAATTTGTTTTTGAATTATAATTGTATAAAATCGATCTCACTACAAAGAACATTTTTAAATGGCATTTAGTTTTGACAAATGTACGCATCCGTCCTATAGCGATGTCGAACTTTCACATCGAATAATTATCGAACTATTTTGTTTCTCTCCCAACTTCCTAACAATCGTGAATTCGTTTCTTTTATTTATAAAGCTTTCATCCTTTATTTAGTGATGCAGATGGAGTTTTTTAAGATGAGTTTTTTTTGCAATCTTTGTTATACGTGTCATTTTTAATCCAGCGTGCAAATAGAAGCGCGAATATCCTTCCATACTTTTTGGACTTCGAACAGAAAATGTCTCACGTAGGAGAACTGTTTCTACCTTGTGAATCAAAATCTATTACTTAAAAAAAAAAGAAGAAAAAATGCAAATTTATATGTATATTAGTTTATAGTTGCATAGTGTTTTGTTATTCTCCTTTAACGACTTTAAGCTAGGTACACCCCCCTCTTTTTTTTTTTTTTTTTGTAATATTTTAGAAGAGTTGAATCAGTCCTAGAATTATTCGGCGTCAGAATGGATAGTAATTTATAGAGCTTTTGTGATTAGTGTATGGACTTTCTTTACTAATATTTTCCTTCTTTATATATATCAAAAGATAGACGCTTATACATGGCTTTGACACTAGAACACTGCTCATCCCTAGAAACAATCATTTTGCTGCTAGGTCTAATTAATTTCCTATGGCGACTCCATATTCTTCACAGGCAGAATGTAAAGCAAACGCTGTGTTTCCTTTTCAAGATCTGAAAGTATTTCAACCTTGGGCGAACACACAGTACAAACTATGTCCTACTTTATGTGAAATAAATGAAGTTCTTATCTCATCTCTCTAGTTGCAGAAGGCTTAGATACTTAATTCTACTTGGCTCAGTGTATGTAACAAGCTGGAGATAATCCTTGCGGAGAAAGTAAGCTGCGGTAGGCTAGCTTGCTATTCAGGAGTAGCTTTGTCTCACATCCGTTTAACGCCTTTAAAAAAAAGAAAAGGACAAAACCCCCCAAAAAAACTATTTTTAAGCAGCAGTCCGATAACCCATTGTGTAGGTGAAAAGCTTAGCTTTTTGTTCAAATAGCTGGAGCGCCTAGCATTGACTGACTGACGGCTAATAGTATGATGTCCCTACTTCAAACATCGGTCTAGTGTGGGGCAGTGTCCTCTCCATGTCTCGCCTGTGATAACTACTAGGACGAATTATACTCTACTAAACTACTTGAAAGATTTACCGATTTTTGTTCACTTGTTTCAGTCCAGTTCTTTTACAGAACTACATACACTTTACTTCAGCTCCAATAAGAGGATGTGGGGTTCAGAAAACAGTTAATATTGGTTTCAAATTTTTGCACAAAGCCAGCATGTTCGAGGGAAGGGTAAGTCGATATAATCGACTCCAGTGTTTAACTGGTACTTATTTTATCGATCTCGAAAGGATGAAAAGCAAAGTCGGCCTCGGCGGAATTTGAAGAAAACAGTTAATATTCTAAGTGGTCGGCAGTTTTCCGAGTGGTTTCGAATTAAGCACTCTTGCATTACTTGAATTTTCTTTTTGTTCGTCTTCCATCCGAAACTCTACATAGTAATGCCGTGTGTATCTGAGTTTAGTATACATAACAATGAAAACAGCCTTTCACTATAATTGAGGTTTTGTGATATTTTTTTTATGTGTAATCGCACGGAGCCATGCCATTCCCCTGGTGTTATACATACAACCAACTCGCTCGGCTTTACGTTTTGAGTTCAAATTCCACCAAGGTTGACTTTGTCGATGAAATAAGTACCGATTTCAAGCCTAATGCCTATAGTAGAAAGGATTATTTATTACTATTATCGAGAGCGGTGTTTGATAGAATCGTTGGGGTGGAGACGGAGTATATGTAATCTGGGTATACCCACCCTTTTAAATTTTGTTTTTTTTTACGGAATCCTATGTTTCAGACCATGGAGAATCCGATTCAGGAAAAAAATTTTCAAAAATCTCAATTTCAAAATTTCGACCCCCCCGGTTTTTATATAGATCCACAGGGTAAACCTAACCCTAACCCTAACCCTAACACTAGTTTTGTGAGATTTGGCTGTTATTTCTAGCATGTAAATAGCCTGCTTGGTGGGGGAGTGGAATTGAAATTTTTCAAAAATTGTTTTTTCAGAATCGGAATCTCCATAGCCTAAAACGTGGGCTTCCGTAAAAAAAATTAATAAATAAGGGGGGGAAAGGTTCAGATTACATATAGTGCATCTCTACCATCGTTGGAGCGGCGGACGTACATGATTGCGGTGTTTAGTTGCTTCTCTGAGTTCCAGTTGGGATTAAAACATCAGTGTAGCGAATCGACTTTTCCTTTCCAGCCCGGTAAAATCGGTTCAGTATTAAGGTAGTGAAATAAACCGCTTGTACCCTTCTTGCTATTGTTCCTTAGAAAGTATGGAATGGTAAAATCTTGAGAGCGTCTGATAAAATGCCTTGCAGTATTTGTTTCGGCCCTTCACGCTGGGGTCGACTTTTCTGTTCATCGTGACGGGATCGATAAAATAAAGTACAAGTCGAGTACTAAGGACAATTTTATTGACTAACCCACCCCTAACAGCTTTGTGTCTGTTAGAAACGATATCTTTTAAGGAATAGCAGAATCACGAGTTCAAAACCCTCAGTCGATATGTTCGATTTTTCGTTCCCTCCTCCTAGATTTATACACACACACACACACACGCGTGTGTACGCGCGCGTACTTATTTTTGGAAAAACTCAATCATGTAATCGAAAATTGGGTGCTTGAATTCTTTATTTCTGTCACATTGCTGGTAACAACGGTTATTTCCCTCCAGTCTTTCCTTAATTTGTAATTAGGACTCGTTGACATAGCTATGTAAAGTTCGCTTTGTGATAAAGTGGTTTGGGACTGTTCTACTTCGCGGTATCTTACCATAAGCATCTAGTCGGCCCAGGTCGTGAACGAGAACAGTGCAGAAGCCTGTCGGATTGGATTGTCCCTACGATTGTGGAGTAGACTTAATGCATCTCTCCGTTTATGATGACCACCTGACTTCTGAGTGGCTTTAAGTTCCCAGTGTTGCAAACTTTCGGACCGGGTTTCCGATATGAGAATAATTTAATCAATTTTCATTACTTTCTACCGTAGTGGGAGTTGCTTCCTCTTTTCTACCAAGAGTCTCTGGCTCTAAAAAGGTCACGGGCACAACTTTCCTCCAATATGAAAAACATTGCAAGTGAAAGGTATTACAATGTCAAGTGGTCAACAACAGTCACTAATCTGCAAAAGGATTAAAGATTAGTGACACCGAAATTGACACCCACCCCACCTCTCTCTCTCTTACGCCTATGTGATTTGTTTCTGACAAAATATTGATTGCTCAACGATCTATCTAAGGGATTAAATTCTTTCTATATTTATACAAAATGGTATTCTTAAATCCTGGAGAGGGCGCTAGATGACAGAATTGGTAGAGCGTTATGAAATATATTTTGTGTAGGTTTGTCCCTTTACGTTATGGTTTTTAAATCCCGCAATTGTCGGCTGTGTTCTGATAAAATAAGTGTCAGTTACAGAAAAGGATATAATCGATTAATATTTCTCCCTTTTAGTGTTGTGTCTGTTAGAAATCATTCTTAATTTCAATCAGCTACCTTACCTATCGTACATGCGTGACGTCTCGGTTCTAGCATTTTATTTCTGTACGTTTCCTAACGATGACTCACGGTTTAAAACTATAACTTGTTGACATCGTGTTCGTATCGGTGAAATAAGAAACAATTAGAAACCTTTTAGTTTTTATTTGCCTTGATCTGAAAGAAATTCCTAGTTTTGGTATTGTTAACCAAGTGTTTCAATTCAGGGAATTTGTTGTTTGCAGATTCTTTGATTCGGTGTGTGTGTGTGTGTTTGGTTTGGTAACTCTTTGAATATAAGCCTATTGATTTGGCCCTTCTTCCTATGACTCCATTCCAATTCCATATAGCCTGATATTACTTGTGATATTATACGATTCTATAGAATTCCCTTTCCTTGTTTTACCGGGGTTTATTCCCAATCAAACAGACTAATATTAAAAAGAATTGTGGCTGTGAGAATATATATATGTATGCGCATATATGCATATGCATGTATATATGTATGTGTGTATATCTGTATGCATTGTGTCTGTACATATATGTATCAAGATAGGAGTCAAAGTTCCTGAGCCATAGTCTCATGTGGTCGCCTTCCCAGATTCTGTAGTGTATCTATTCTTCCACTGTATGGAATGCCGGTCTGTTGCTGGACCACTCGGTTTTGCCAGCTGAGTGGACTGGAGCAATGTGAAATGAAGCATCACCTGGCCCAGGAATTGAAATCACTATCTTACAATCATGAGTTGAAGACCCTAACAGCTAAGCCACGTGCCTCTACATGTGTTTCTATACATACTATATATGCATACACATGTGTTTATGTCTATATGTATAGATATGTGTCTGTGTATATAAATATGTATACATATACCTATGTATACCTGATGACAGGAAGATGACTGACTATTGCCCTTGCAAAATGACAGCAATGCCTGTGCTTAAGGTTATTGCACCTGTTGTCAGCTTTATTCTGGCTTGCAGCTACATCTTCTGTGCTCATCCTTAGTGCCTATCTACTCAACTAGGCTTTGGAAAGTTGTCTTGCTGCTGATAGTGCAATCTAAAATCTTAGGTCCAATAAGGCTTGCACGACACCTCGTAGATCTTTCCGTCCTATTGATATGATCCAGAAACCAGTTGAAGCAAGATATTCAGTGCCGATATTGGTTGCAGACTTGGGAATGTGGGAGCACCATGATCTAAAGTGCAAGTAAAAGATTCAAAAAAATGTCCAATGCAATTCCTGCATATCCAGTTTTATATCAGAATGTCTTACTCTTGGTTGTATGCCAGACACTAACCTGAAATTTCTGAGGACCTGTGCTATTGCTAGATGGTTGTTGAACCTACACTGGGTTCTTGTTAATCCTGCTGGATTTCTAGGAACCCTTCTCACCAGACAAATCTAGTGGGAGGTGGGGGCAGTTTAGTCACGGACAACCTGACTATGCATCAGGTTGTACTGGATTCCATAATACCAGTAACACTCATGAGACCTCACAAGTAACCTGACATGTGTACCTATGGATATATATACACACACACACGTGTATACATAAGAAATATACATTTATGTATATATCTGTTGGGGTATGTGGATGTATGTATGTACATGTATATATATATATATAGACACACACACACACATGTACATTTGTATGTATGTATGTGTGTGTGTGTGTATATACAGAATAGTATTTTAGTAATAACTTTAGTCAGAAGAAATAAAGGAATTCTTCCTTATTTCATTTATATAGAAGTACAGAAAGTCTTTGTATTTTCCAAAGAAATGAAATAAAATGAATTAAAGTTGATATTTATATCTAAAATTTATTCATCTAGTGCCAAAAGATTTTGTTTCTGTTTCTCTCAATATATGTGTATGCCATCATTATCATTTAATGTCCTTTTTTTTCCATGCTGGTATGGGTTGGACAATGCAACAAGAACAGATGAGCCAGGTTCTTTGATTGCTTTGATATGATTTCTACAACTGGATGCCCTTTCTAATACCAATCCCTTCATAGTGTTCTGGGTGCTTTTTACATGGCACTAAGTTTTCACAAGACCCCTCAACTGAGTGGGATACGGAGTAGAAGAATAAAAAAAACTAGGATAGAGGGATGAGCAGGTATCTTGGTGTAGGAAGGCGAACTCATCACATACCCCCTCAGGTAGGAGACTCCCTGCTTGATCTGTAGAAAAGGTGTAGGTAGAAATTCCATAAGATGTACCCAGTGTGAGCTATGGACACATAAGAGGTGCAGCAGCATCAAAGGAAGATTAACCGAGAAGACAGCTTTCGTGTGTGGCAGATGCACAGGGGCAATAAACACCACAGATGCTCAGAAAACAGATTCCATTACATGCCAGGGGGAGAAACTAGAAGTAGTTGAAAGCTTCCGCTACCTAGGTGATCAAGTTAGTAGTGGGGGTGGATGCTCAGAGAGTGTTACCACTAGAAGAAGAATAGTCTGGGCAAAGTTTAGAAAACTTCTACTCCTACTGGTGACAAAGGGGCTCTCGCTCAGAGTGAAAGGTAGATTGTACGATGCATGTGTGTGAACTGCCATGCTTCACGGCAGTGAAACATGGTCCATGACTGCGGAGGACATGCATAGGCTTGAAAGAAATGAAGCTAGCATGATCGGCTGGATGTGTAATGTCAGTGTGCATGCACGACAATGTAAGCGCCCTGAGAGGAATGTTGGACATAAGAAGCATCGGATGTGGTGTGCAGGAGAGATGTTTGTGCTGGTATGGTCATGTACTGCGGATGGATGAGGAGAGCTGTGTGACGAAGTGCCACACCCAAACAGTTGAAGGAATCCGGGGTAGAGGTAGACCCAGGAAGACATGGGATGAGGTGGTCAAGCATGACTTTAGAATGTTGGGCCTCACAGAGGCAATGACGAAAGACCGAAACCTCTGGAAATATGCTGTGACTAAGAAGACCCGGCAAATAAAGTGAGTTCACGGCTGTATCCTACACTAGTTTTGCATAATCAGCCCCAGCCCATTCAAAAGTACCTTGGATCGTAGGGCAACTTGCTGTGCTTGAGGAGACCTATTGAGTCAAGTACATGAACGTCAAAATAAAAATCAAATGGAAATTGTAGTTTTGATACCCATACTGGTGGCACGTAAAAAGCACCAACCGATCGTGGCCATTGCCAGCCTCGTCTGGCTCCTGTGCTGGTGGCACTTAAAAAGCACCCACTACACTCACGGAGTGGGCATTAGGAAGGGCATCCGG
>NC_068991.1:66175601-66203789 GCF_001194135.2 Octopus bimaculoides
TATATATATACATACACACACATACAGGTGTATACATGCAAGCATACATACATACATATATATACGTTTTATCTTACTCTCTTGCTCTTTCTCTGTATATGCATAGGACTGAGATATCTAGAGCCTTGCTGTACTTGAGAAGACCTGTTCTTCACAACAGAGCTGTTAATGTTACTCCTCTTGCAAGAGCCCTGTGTGGGCACCATTTAAAGTGCCACATAGCCAGTACCACATAAAAAAGCACTCATGCTGGTCCCATGTAATAGCATCTGTGCTGGTGCCACATAAAAGGCACCCAGCACACTAATAAAGTAGTTGATGTTAGAAAGGGCATCCAACCGAAGAAACCAAGCTGAATAACTTGAACCTGATGCAGCTGTCCTTGCCACTAAGGTCAAACCATCTCACCCATGCCAGCATGGAAAATGGACGTTAGATGATGATTTTATAGACACACACAAACACACACATTCATACATCCATTATCAATAATTTATTTAGCTTATACGTGTTTCCAATAATCTAGCAGAACATGTGTGAGCTAAAGAAATCGTCAATAATGAATCTTTATCCCCCCCCCCCCTAATATACTCTGTCATTAATACACTGATTGTAATTGGTGTTCTATATCTGATTTACAAGTTGCCCCTATTACAAGGAAAGAACAACATACGGATTACTATTGTAATAATTAGACAGTTTAGTTAACCCCCAGTTCTATTTCTGCAGAGTGCTTTAGTGTAGTTGATTAAACTAACAGTCTAGTCAGTTCACTACATCAGTGGTTACCTTCAGAGATGAACCCCATGTTTAGTGGATTATTGATTTTTTTTTTTTTTGTTCTTATAAAATTAAAAATTTCTGCTGTTGCTTACCTTTTCATTTCTTGCTTGCACACTGTTATTATTATTCCTTTGCAAAATGAATTATATTTACCAACATATCTGATGGTAAAATTGTTTAGTTTTGTATTGTGTTTACCATAGCTGCAATATGTCTGTTCTACCCACCACCATTTAGTATCTGTTCTCCATGCTGGCATGGGTTGGATGTATTGAACTATTTATGTAAATTCATAGATTTCTGACAAATCTAAAACATGTAAAATTTCATAAAAATAAAACAGAAAACAAACCCATTACATTTTGAATTACTTATTAGTGATTCTCTTTTTCGTTTTTTCCATTAATCAATCATTTAGTGTTATATGGGTTGTACTTATCTCACAATATTTCACTACTCATCATGGTATTCTGTTATTTTGTGCATACTGCAGAACTGAAAACTTATGTGTTGTGTCGCTTTTTTTTTTCCCCTTTAAAGCTGGATGTCTTTACCATAAACTAATGTTCTTACATTATTGATTTGGTATATATGTCACCAGTACTAGAGAGGTTGCTCAATAAGATGATTCTATTTTCTATTTGTTTTATTTTTTGGCATGGTTTTTACTTGGACCGTTCCCTTTATACTTACTGAAAATTTAAGGGAAATAGTGTGGTATTATGAAGACCTTATAGTGGTGACCTATTTCCATTGTATCAGGGAGACCTTTAGTTACCAAGGGAAGGTGTTACAATAGCAGTTGAACTAACATTAAAATAGGTACAAGTGGGAGATTAACATACCCATTGCAACTGGACTATGTTTTCAAGGTTGCTGGTGAAGGATGAAAGGTTACTTTGCTAAAAGTGGTTGAGAGGGCATACTGTACTGATGTTTCCAAACCCTTTTCCATCTTAAATAAAACAATGAGATAGAGTAAGTTAAATCCTGGAATTAAAATTTACAGTATTCTTAGCTTGGTTATTGAACATATAATTAGTTTTATGTTGTTGGTGTCCCTGATTATATTCCTCTTCATCCCCAGTTCAGATTGATAAGTGCTATCCATTTGAATTGTAATGAATTACAGTTATATAACTATTTTACCAAATTTTAAAACTAAATATTAAGATTTAAAAGAAATATGTTTAAGATGGAAGGTTAATAATAGTATTATTTCATCATTATCATCAAACATCCATATACCTTGCTGGCATGGGTCAGTCATTTTGACAGGATATGGAGAGCCAAAGGGCTGCATCTTGTTCCAGTGTGTTGACTTTGGCATTGTTTCTATGGCTGCATGCTCTTCCTAATACCAACCACTTTCCAGTTTGTAATGAGTGCTTTCTGTGTGCCTCTAGTGCTAGTGGGATTGCCGAGTAACTTGCAATAATTAAGACTTTAAGATAAAATGGCAAAATAAGTTAATGATTTGAAAAACTTCAGTTAAATGAGATTGTCCATGCAATTAATAGACAAATACTCCCTTTACTGGTATTTAAAATCTGAAAAGAATCATATAAGATAATTCCCTTAAGATCACATATTTTCCTAAAACTTCAATCATGCTGATAGGAGTGGATCTGGTCTTTAAAGTCAACAGGTAAAAACAACTGACATTGTTATGGTTTTATTGGATCTCCTCAGTTGGCAAGAAATGGAGGAAACATAGTAATGTTGGTAATATCTATAATAATAAAAGTGAAATTCTGTCTGTCTGTTTGGGACCCCTGTATCTCAGTCTACATTTTCTCTACATAGACATATACTTTTTTGGAATCAGGATGATCCCGGGATTGAAAATCTACCTTGCATTTGGTTCTTGAACATCCAGCATTGGGATCTAATTTAAAAGCATTTGGGTTGGTATTTCTAGCAGGTAAAGCTTAACTGATTCATGCCATCTTGGTTGGTGTTTATCAGATGACGTCAGAGATCAAGGGTGAGATAAATGACATTCACTTTGTTAATTTTGTATCAAGATAAGAACTTTGGGACAAATTGGCCAACAATTGGAATTTAACTTGGGACTGGAACAGTAGAATAATTGCATTACAGAATTCTCATCTGTCCTTAACCTCTGATCAAACACCACTGGTGCATATAGTCATACTATTTAGCTCTCTTTAGTTTGGGGCTGCAGACCCAATTAACCCTCCACAGGAGCTAGCTTATAAGTCTGCATGGAGTGCAGCTTTTAAGCTAGTGAATAATGTAACTGAGTAGGGAAATGTCTCGGTACCATTCTACATATTTGAAATACAGTAGGCTTTCATAATGCATTGAAAGTCTTGAATTAACAGAGATTTATAGACCAGCATAAACTATATAGTTTCCAAAAATCTGACCTGACCTTGTTGCAATTATCTCCTTTATTTTTACATTTTAAACCCTGTTATTGAGAATTTTCTTTTCTGCTAATTACATAGATAATTATAATTTTAGAACACCGTGTTACATATGCATGTGTGTTTATTGATTTATGTCCAGTTTCTGTAGAGGGATGGATTATGCATTTTGCTAAAAAAACTTCCTGCATGTCTTTATGGCCACACTGTTCTGCTCATCTTATTAACTACTCTGTGTGTGTGTGTACTTGGTAGTGTTTTATGTGACTGGCTTTACTTGTGTTACTAATACTTCTCAGAAAGGCTTGGGTGTTACAACTTTTTTCTAACTTTCAAATTTTAGTTTTTTTTTTTGTTTGTTTTGTCTTATATCATTGCTAATGTGGATGCATATTTTATCTTATTTCTCTACATAAATATGAAAACATTAGCAGTTCTTCATTGATCCAATGTAAGTGAGAGCTTTCTATGATTATAGAGAATACGCCAAATATTGAAATTTACTTCCCGTTGTAAAATAGAACTGAAAAAAGTGAAGCTTCAGATTACGTAACTTGTGATTTATTTTAAAATTTTCTATTGTAAAAGGAGACTTTCTTTCTATGTATCCTGACCTCAAGAATTTCCCTAGTTCTGTCATTTTCTTTTAACTTCTAATATTTCAACAGGTTTTTGCAGTAAATCAATTATAATCAACTTCATGAAATTTCCAAGATTAGAAAAATAACTTGTATATACCACAAAATATATTTATTAAAACCAGTCCCACCCCTGCCAGCATAGAAAGGTGGATGAATGTTAAACGATAATGATGATTCTGACAGAAAAGATTAAAACAATAGGCACTGCTTTTCTTTATTTTTCTTCAGAGTATATTCTCATATTTAATAACCTGCAAGTTTCATATTTTGTATAATAACCAAAACTTTATTTCTTAACAATGGTATTGTTTAGTCACAGATGAAGTTGGAATTAATAGACTGGAGATCTAAGGCAATTCCAGCCATTATCATTCCAGCTTTATTTCAGACATTGTGTAAAGGACTGTGTTAGCTAATGTGAAATTCTACTTTAAATGGCAGGATACGATTTAGGGAATATTAGGCTGCTATTTCTAGCAGGTTAATCCATCACATAGATTTGCTTAGTTATCAAAATGTCTTAAATATTTATTCATATGTACATATACTGGTTGTTGTCTTCTTTTTGTTATTACTGCTGATATGTAGAAAACTTGACTATAAAATTTCGTTTTTGGATTTTGTACAATGAAGTGTATAAGGTATGTCCCTTATTTTGAGTTGCATTATGGGCTATGTTTATGGTGTTCAACATTTAGCTCCATCATGGGGTGTCGCTATGTTCTGAGTTCAAATTCCGCCGAGGTCAACGTTGCCTTTCATCCTTTTGGGGTTGATAAATTAAGTACCAGTTTTGTACTGGAGTTGATCAAATCGACTGGCCCCCTCCCCCAAAATTTCAGGCCTTGTGCCTATAGTAGAAAAGATTTAGTTACATTGTGGTGTGGCTTGTAAGTAATGTCTAATATTCTACCATACAGTGGGGTGTATAGATATCTGGTATTTAGACTTCATACAGTAGTGTTTTGTTTCACTACATTCAACTTCCTTCATCTCCCACTCTCTTTTTGCATTCATGTGAGCTTACCTGGCCATTCACCCTATCCATTCCTGTGTACTACTTCACTTATATACACCACCTTCAAACTTGAGGGTATGCCTGACGCATCCTCATCAACTTCTCTCTTTCCTCTCCTCTCTCTTTTTTTTCTGAGGAGTCGTGTATCTTGTCTACCGTAAAACACCTCTTTCTGTCCTTCCATCACACTCTAGCCTCTCATCACATGGCACAAAACCACCTCCCTCATTACTCCTTTCCCCCAGTTGAAGTGTCTTGCAAAATACTTAGTGACTTCACTGGTGCTGGTCATACATGAAAAGCACCCAATACTCTCTGTAAAGTGATAAGCAGTAAGAAGGGCATCCAGCCATAGAAACTATGCGAAAACAGACAGTAAAGCTTGGCACAGTCATCTGACTTGTTAATTCCTGTCAAACTGTCCAACCCATGCCAGCATGGAAAGTGGACGTTAAATGAATGATGAGATTATATATGTAGGCATTAACCCTTTTGTTACTGTATTTAGTTTGAGATGCTCTGTGTTTCTTTCAATTACTTTAAATATACCAAAGAATTTCGTAAAATAACTTTATCATTCAACTAGTGTTAGAAACATAAATTGTGACTAAGGTTTGGTGGATGATTTTAATTCAAAACTTATGAAAACAAGACATTTGTACTTAGAGCCAGAGCCGGTTTGGTAACGAAAGGGTTAAGAAGGGCATCCAATCATGCCTAAAACGGTGCATCCGAGTCTTGTTTAGCAGGTCAGTAATTCCAAATAAGAACTTATTCAGACTGTGATAATTGTCAAACTAATGCCAGCACGGAATAGCAGATGCAAAATGGTGATGTTGATGATGAAGGGTATCAGTGGTGTTCAATAATTAGCATGACACAGGATATGTAGATAGTGTCTTGTGTTCAATTTACATTGGTGTTTTCAGGATATATAGCATGTTTTTCACATTTGTTGTTTTAAGGGTACAGTAGTATTGTGTTGACTATGTTGTGTTTTGTATGTTAAAAAGAGAACAAAAAAAAACTTACGTCTAGTGTATAATGTCTGCATGTGACTGACTAATATAATAGGTCATGCTTCAAGTTTACAGTTGTAGAAATTTATCAACCACACCTCCCAAAAATATTAACACTACAAAGAAAATATAAACAAACTACATGGTAAAAAAAAAATCAACTGAAGTAGAAATAAATAAGAAACTAATGTCAATGCTTCATAAAGCATTGACTCACAAACAACCAGAATGGTTATCATATTATGTATGTGTACACATACTCTGATAAACATGCTGTGTGTCTGGTCTTAGGTGGCAACCTTTCAAAATAAATATTAACTCCTGAGTCTGGTAGGGACCAGTTCCTCCTACTTTACAAATGCTGGGGTTTCTAGTTAATGAGAGCTTCTGTTGGCCAGTATTCTGTGGCTTGTTTTCAATTAAATTGTTTCAGAACTGCGGTGTTAAATATAATATAGCCAATGTGGTTTTCTTATATTACAATTCACATAAAACTGCATTAAAAATTACCATGATGTTTAACATTAAAATGTATACTAATTACTATACTTTCATGTTGATTTTGTTATATTGGCACCTTAGTTGTATAGGAGAGAGTATCGTTGACCTTGGATAAAATTTAAGGGATAAAAACATACATTTCTACATACATTGGAAAAATTTAGAGGATATGCTTAAAAAAAAAAAATCAACTTTCCAGATTCTGTGGCCTATACACCAATGAGAATTTAGAAATCTCCTTTTCCTTTCTGGGAACATCTTGAATTCACAAGTTATATCTTTCTCCTGGCACAGGACTGTATTGAAGAACTACAAAAGCCCACCATGTTAACCAGTATTTATTTACAACACATTCTTCAGTTCAATAAAGCAAAAAAAAAAAAAAAAAAAAAAAAAAATCTTTAGGCTATCTTCCTTTACTTTGTAAACTGTAAGACCTACTACTACTTATCCCTATAAATTTTAACATACTTTCTTCCCGCCTTTATTACCCACTCCTGTCTTCTACACCTACATGTACATCTCTATTCCCAGTTTGCATATACCATTTCACAACTCTGTCATTGGGCCACAGTCTTTAGGTTACTGAGTACACTTTACATTTACTTTTTCAAGGCTCCCCACTTTAACTTTTGATAAGGTATTATTCACACTGTATTCAACTAAATGATCAGAGAAAGTGTAAGGTTGTAAAATCCTTCTGGTCCTGTCTGGCTGGTGCCATGAGATAATGCACTAAATAATACACAGTGTAAAGTTAGCCATAGGAACAGTATCCGGCTGTAGAAACCACGCCAGATGATACATGTACAAGCATCAGTCTTTTGTGATCAGTATGTCCTATGAATGGAGTGGGGTGACTCAACTTGTCCAGCTAATGCCAGTCTGGAAAGTCTTTGTAAAACGATGATGATGATGGTAGTGGTAGTCACGGGGAGAAAGAGCAGCATTGATAGACTCTTTCCAGGAACTCTGAGATTGATGGGAATAGTTTTCATATTGTAACTCTTTCTCTATTTGTTTACAGTAGTAATTTATTTCGGTAATAATAGCTTTATGCATCTTCTCCATAGGTCACACTTAACCAAAAAGCTGTTGGAGCGAATGTGGCAATGCAAATTTCTTGAACATTTATATTTAGTCTCAACCATTTTTTTATTGTAATTATTAGATGTTTGATTTTCATAGTAGTTGTATTTAATTTACTTAGAATATAATTTAAGCATTGTATTATGAACTATTATTTATATCAGGATTGACATTTGCAATATATCGTTTATAGCAGATTTATTTACCTATTTCATTATTTCTATTGTATTTGTGTTCTAAACGTAAATAATTTTTTGATTCTTTTCAATTAAAGAATAATTGTTGTGCTTTAGGTTGATGGTTACTTTCTCACCAGCACGACATAGTGTTTACCACTAATATAGCTTACATTTACAGGTTTAATAGTTAGTGATATTCAGCTGTCAAAAAAAAATTGTTTTTTTAACAATTTGTGAAAATGTTTAAGAATGTAAGCCTGAGAAAATGTGTAAAATACTACAAATATCTGATAATGGGTTTTCCGCTTGCATTGCACCAGCTGAACATAGCACAAAACAAACATTGTTTGTTAATAAAGTTAATTTTCTTTGTAAACATGATGAAATAATTTGGCTTGACAGTTACTGAAGAGTTTATGTACAACCAGTTTTCTCAAAGGAAATAAATAGAAATGAGAATAATTATAACCAAATAAATATTTACTATCAAATCTTCCTTCATTGTGTTGCAATTTCAGATATATGACTACTTGAAATATCTGTGGTTTAGACTAGGAAACTTCTCTTTGTGAGTTGGGGGCTTTCTGTTATGTCTAAGAATATTAAATGCCTACTTTTTGATGAAATGGAGGTATATCACCTTTGAACATCTAATTGCCCAGTGTAGCCAGTTGTATCCACTAAACTTCTTTTTTGGTTTGCCCATCTATTTGGACATCCTCCAGAAATCACTATTTAAATTGGTGACACTGTCATCGGGTGTAACTAAAACCATGCTTTGCTGTAAGTCATCAGTGCAGATCTCATTGATTCAAATATTCATGTGTCTTTGCTGAATAGGCACAGACTTTAAGTGACCTCTTCAACTTGAAACTGGCTGGCTGTGTGTAACCCCCCCTCCAGGTAATCTGGACCCACTTGTTCATCTTCTTGTCACCCACATTGTCCATTCCACCAAAAATATGCAGTAACTACTTCACCTAGCCCTTTCTCTGCAGTATGTCAGCCTTCTATAATCCCTCCCTATCTCATGTGTCTAACTTGCAACCTGTTCAAGCGAGACTTAAAGCAGTTTTGGAGGGTCCTTCAGACCAAACATAAAAATAATAAATCAGTTAAGCATGAAAAATATGTAGCAATTAATATGAAAACCTGATATATGTTTTGATGGACAACTATAGGAATTTGTCTTACAGTGTACATAGAGAATACATTGTTATGAGGGGAGAATATGCACATCATATATTTAGTATATAGTTAAGTAGAATATGAGAGAAAAGGACTTAGACTTGCACCACAGGGTTTCAAGCATACATTCTTGCAAGCCTTTCAAATAAAATGCCTCCTTTCAGTTAGCTAAATTGTTTTAGTAACTTTTGTGCTTTTTTGTTTTTAAGATCATTACCTTTATTTCTCACCAAAATTAGATTCCAATGTCTTTGGTTTCTTAGAAGCTCCTGATGGATGTAAGTTTGGGGTTTATTATAGTAACTAACCAAACACTATGTAAAGATAAATATTTAGTTTTCATTTGTTAACTTTTTAATATTTAGGTCAAATTGTTAACCACAATGTGTTTGTGTACAGTCAATGGTGCCTGAGTGTGACTAACTTAGTAACTCAACATCTTTAGTTAAAGTTATTGATTTCACATAAGTAAATAATGCAGCTCTTCAGTGAGGCATGCATGACACAGCCTCCTGTTTTTTCTTTCAGTTGTAGTCTTTGTGCCTTGATTGTGTCCCCCAAGCTGATTTTATCGCGTCTCTCTACAAATATATGAGCTTTTAGTGTTCACTTTTCGATCTTGTGTGAAGCTTTTCATCGTGTATAGAATATATGTATTAGAAACTTAACTTCCTTTTGGAAATTAGAACAAAGAAACAACATAAGTTAAAGTTTTATACACTGAAACTTTTAAAATGTTAAGTTTATTTAGAAACTCTTACAGGAGACTTGATCTGAAATGTTTCTGGTCAAAGAAGATATCCTGATCTCAAGAATCCTATTTCATTCAATTTTTTGTATTCTTTTCAATATTTTACCAGTCTCTTACAGAATTGGTTTTAAATACTGTTGTCAATTCCAATTGATTATGGTGAAGGGTTAATAAAAATAGTATTGAGGGTATATCTAAAGATATAATCTCAATAGAGTTTGTGTTTCACTGGCTGCACAAAATGAGGGGAAAAGATATGTGCAGTTCTGCTCTCATATAAATTACAGAAACTGAAGAAATTGTGTTGCAATTAGGAAGTTGAGGAATGTGAGTTTCTGCAGTGTCAATCTTGCAACATGTGGCTTTGCATTACCATGGAGCAGAATTGGGCTACATCGATTCACCAGTGCAGGTCTCATTTTTTGCGAGTGAGCATACATTTTAGCAAGATGATTGCAGTAAACCTCTGCTGTAATGCTTTGATTGGCTTCCAGAAAACTGTAATGGACAACACCAATTGCAGACCACCAGACAATCACCATAATCTTTTACTGATGCAACTTTGACTTTGGGAAATGTTTGGAGGACTCATCACGACCAAGCCATTGACCTGATTGTTTATGGTTATCATAAAGGATCCACTTTTCGTCACAAGTGACTATTCGGTCAAGAAAAGGATCATTGGTGTTTCGCAGGAAGGCATTGAGCACACTTCAAAACGCGGAACTTTTTGATTTTCATTGAGCTCATCATGCAGTACCCATTTATCAAGCTTTTCCACTTTACCAATCTTCTGTAAATTGCATGAGACCATTGCAATACTGACACCAAGTGCCTGAGACATTTCTCTGACACTTTGACATGGGTTTTGTACAACAGTTGCTTTCAATTGTTCACTGTCAAGACTGCGTGACCATCCTGGAATTTCTGAAACCACCTTCATATTGTGCGATCTCCTGTGGACCCTTCTCCCCCATGTTCTGTTAATATTGGCAGCAATTAATATTGCCCAAGCTTGAACTCAGGCAAGAAAAGTAAGCAAAGGTCCTTTTTTGTCCTGTTCATAATTAAGGGCATCTATACTTCAAGACTGTTTTCTGTCTGAAATAAGTAGAAAATTATTTATTAAGTATGTTGAAATTCGCCTAAAATATAATTAAAATACTATGATAAAATTGCGTTTCAAAACACAACACTTAGAGCTGCCATTATTTTCAGAACAACTTTAATGTTACCACCTATTACTTCCTCTTTGATCCACTTCTATTTACCTTACATTCCCCTAAACCAAGAATCACCATTGTCTACATCTCCACCCATGTTCATACACTTATGAAACCACCCACCTAGCCATCTCTGGTTCTTTGTCCCGATTTCTTTATCCATCTTCATATACCTTGAGAGTATCCCCTCCACCAGCTTTTGTCCTCTACAGCAAGACACCGGTTCCTGTCCTATTCTGTTTTAGCTTCTCAGTATCTGGCATAAAGCCACTTCCCTCAATAATGTAACCCCACTCTGTTAAGGGGTCTTGTCATGTAAATTACTTGATGACCTCACTAGTACTGGTTCTGCGAAAAAAAACAGCACACACCTTAAAGTGGTTGGTATTAGGAAAGACATCCAGCCATAGAAACTTTGCCTGGGCAGATGTTAAAGCTTAAGGCAGCTTTCTAGGATCTCTTGTAGGATTCTGTCAAACTGTCCAACCCATTCTAGTCTGGAATACGGCTGTTGAATGATGATTTAACTCTAGGATTCAGATCATTGTCAAATGTAATGATTATTTATTCACATCGTTTGAAATTAATCACGCATTATCTTGTAGCTCAGTGTTTTCAATGATGTGATTGTTTATTTTTAGAATGACATTATAGGGTAGGTGTGAGAGGCCTGATTTGTTCAGATTGAACATAAAACAGATAGAATAAATGAGGTGGATATGGCCAACTTAAATGCTAAAGGGTTGAATATGACAACCAGTTTATTTCTTGTCAATTTTATGTTGTCTTAATGTATGTGTAATAATTTCTATTTAAGCAGTGCACAGTCTTGCTTCATGTGGATTTTTTTTTATCAAGTTCTGTTATTAATCCAGGTGTCATGCATTAACTTGTACCTGTATTTGTATGTTTGGTATTAATATTTAGTTATATCATGTAGTGCATTAATGGTATCTAGTATTTTGTTATTGGGTAAACCTAAGGATTTGAGTAGACCTCTAATGAAAGGCATTCCAACCATGACCAGCTTGTCTTCTGTTTTTAGGCTTAGTGTAATCTGTATGTTTCTTTTTTGAAGGTGGTATGGTACAATTTGAAGAAAATTTGGCTGCTGTTTCTACCTGTCAAACCACCATGTAGAAGCTCACTTATTGGCTTGTTAAATTTTTAGTTATACTATGGGGTATGTGAACCAGTGTTCTTCATGGGGATGGGTGGGGATAAAGCAACTGGGCAAATTGCCATATTTAGACAAAAGATGGTTTTCAACTATGGATGGGTCTTTGCTGTTGACCATGGTAAAGAAAGAAGAATTATATGGCTGCAAACTCTATTTTGTCTTCTCATAAATAAAGAGTGTGAAAGTGCCAAAATTTTACTATTTGTTTTGTGAGAGTGGAGGATGGTGTTTGTCAGTCTGAGAAACACTGGTCTAAATTATATTTGATATTTACATATTCCATGGCATGTATAGACAGTGTCTAATATTTAGTTATACCATGGATGTATATTTGGTGTGTAATATTTAGTTAACTCCAGGTGAACTCTGAATGAGCAGACCCATGATCAAAGGCAGTTTGATCTAGGTCTATCTTGACCAGTATATTCTTCCAATTTTAAAGACAGTTTGGCTATGATATGTTTAACTGCTATTTCTAGCAGGTCTAGCAACTGTGTATGGACAAGGCTACTAATAAAATTTTCAAATGCCTTGCATCCACTCAGGAAAAGCTAAAATTATAAAAATATTGTGCTTGAATAGAAATATACCAGTGGACCCGTGAAAAATTCACAGAAAACATTAAAAATGTAAGCATCTGTAAACAGTGTACCTGTGCCATGAGAAATGTTTGTATATTATGACTGTCTTTACGTTCTGAGTTCAAATTCTGCCGAGATCGACTTAGCCTTTCGTCCTTTCGGGGTCAATAAATTAAGTATCAGTTGTGTACTGGGGTCGATCTAATCAACTGGCACCCTCCTCACAAAAATTCAAGCCTAGAAAAGTATATTGTGACAGTTACAGAATATAGAAAGTAATGTAACACCAATGACTAAATAGTCCAACCAAAATATCTGTTACACAAACGTAAATGGAATTACTATTTAACCTTAAAATGCATCATACATATTCAAAGAACCTTAATGTACAAATTGAAATGCGAAAGAACGGCATAATAAATGGATTTATGAATGAAAGTTTGGTAATTGTGTTTATTTCCACCACACAACACTTATTATTGCAAACACGTTTTAACTAACCTAAAACTATACACACAGACAAATACATTCATATATATGTCTCAAGTTGTACCTGTAATTCAAAGGGGCCAGCCTTGTCGTATTCTGTGTGAGGCTGAATATCCCTGAGAACTATGCTAATGTTATGCATGTCTGTGGAGTACTCAGCCATTTGTGAGTTAATTTTATCCTTGTGTGGTAATGAAAAGTTAAATTGACATCCAATATTTGCTCTGAACTTTTCTTTGGATTTATGTATCTACTGTCTCTCTCACTTTCTCTCTTTCTCTTTCACTTCCTTTGTGCCCCCCCCCCCTTCTCTCCTGCTTTTGATTTAACAATGTGTATATGTATCTATGTATCTACTCTTGCAATGTGATAAACATTTAAAAACACAAAACGAACGCTGTCACCACTCACTGTCTCTTTCACTCTCTCACTTTCTCACTCCCCCTTTCTCACTCTCTCTCTCTCTCACTCTCTCTCTCTCTCTCTCTCTCTCTCTTACTTCCTCTCTGTCCTCCTCTCTTGCTTTGCCACTTCTTTGAAGGAAGTGTGGTGCACACAACAGGTATGTACAAAAACAAAAAGTTAGCGTATTGATATTATTGATGATTACTCATAATTACTCTTTCAATCTCCTTGAAAGTGAAAATGAATTTTAAAAAAATTCTTTTCCAGTTTACACATAATGCATTCTTTAGCATTCAGGTTAATTTATCGAATATATTGCTTATTGATCCACATTTAAAAAAAAATAACCATGTAGTATCTTGTAGTTTCAAGATTTTGAAGATATGATTGTTTAATTTTAGAAGACATTGTAGGGTAGGTTTGAAAAGCTGGATCTGGCCAGTTTCAACATGAAACAGGTAGAATATTTGAGCAGAGATGGCCAGTTTAAATGCTTAAGAGTTAAAGAATAGTGTTTTTTGTTCTGACCCAGTTCATTAAAGAAAATATTATTTCAGCACATGCTGAAAAATATGTCAAGATAATTAGTCACAAAGGAATAGTATTTTGAATCATGAAGTCAATATTTTATGTCTTTTAACTATTCAAGAATATTTTGCTGTCGAAATTAGTAAGTTTGTCTGCTGTTTAGTGATAACTTCTCCATTGATCTTCACCATTTGGTCTGCTTTCAGGCACAATAGATGAGAAATGAGAAGTTAGGATTATAAACTGCTTTTGGGTCTAGTATCTTTAATAATTTCATCTTCACAAAAAAGCAGAGTTTTTCTTAATTGAATACAGCTCCACTAGGAATTTCAAACTATCAATCTTAAACTTTCTAATGTTCTTTATCATCAAAATATTCAATAATTAAATGCGCTGTTGCCTTTCTTCCATCATTGTTTTTCTCTTTTCATCTTTAATGAACAAACTCTAGAAGTTCTTGTATTCTGATGATGTCATTAAATATAGTATAAACTTGTAATGCTCAGATTGGAATCCAGCATTCAGTAAATTCCCTTTCTGTAGTACATTCTGAAGGAAAAGTAGCATTTCGTTGCCACCAACTTTCAATTCATTTCAGAAATAGAGAAGTAAATCTGTAAATTGCTCTCATATCACACTGAAACTTTCTAATGTTTTTTATCATCAAAATATTCACTGATTGAATGTGCTGTTGTCTTTCTTCTTTTCATTGTTTTCTTGAGAAAGCTTACTTGGTTTGTGCAAATTTAGGTATATTGTGGCAATCTGTCACAATTCCTTCAATAAGTGTGAACTCTAATCTCTTGCCCCTGTGAGAGATTAAAAAAAAAACCCTCTATATATGAGAGCAATATGCTGATGGCATGACTAGCATCAGAGGGGAAAGAATGACCAGTGCATCCCAGAATAAAAACAGATTACACAGCATCTTGGTAATTTCTGGAATCCATTTTTGGTACTCTTCATTGAAGAATAGCTATTGCTTGAGAATCTTGTGATATTTTCTAAAGTAGATTTTCTTTCATGCAAGGTGTATTTGATAATATTATAAAGACCAAAAGTCATTGGATTTTCATCACTTACAATAATTAAAAATGCATCTTCAGCACAATTCTTTTTCAAATCAAAGTACTTCACAACTCTAACCAAGACTTGTGTAACTGATGTCTGTATATTATCAGTTATGATAGAAAATTCTTGTCTTAGAGATAGCCATGATAAAAGAGCATATAATGAAATGCCCTCTTGTACACTGTCAAAAGATGGTTGCTTGTAAAAGTAATGTTGTTCTGAAAAATACACAGCAAATAAGCAGTTCACCTTGCCTGTTCATTCTTTGTTGACTTCTTTTCTGGCTTAAATCGAGAAATTTCAACACAAGGTTTAGCCCTATTAGACATTTAGACATTTTAATGATTTTATTCAAAAGTTTGTTTTATTAACACACATTTTACATTTCTTAGTAACAATATTGCAAGATTTACTGTAGCTAACTTCATCATTTTTAACTTGTAGCCAGTCCTTAAATTCAGGATTCTGCAGCCAATCTTCCTTGTATGACTCTGTATGATATCATTTCCTTTCTTAGTGGGTGTTTTTATTTCACCATTTATTATGATAGAAGGCAGGGTGTGATAGGAAAAATAGGAACACTCACTCATACACAAGTCATGATGCATGATAAGCACCAACACTGAACAGTAGGGTTGCCAGGCACAAAGGGCCTCATGTACAGCTTATATATAAATCATTTAATGTCATGTCTCGTTAGTTTTTGAATGTCACTTTTGATATCTATATGCACTGGATTCATGATTTTACATAGTTTATTAAACTCGCATTGTGATTTGGATTTCTTTGATTTCATCTGTGTATAATTTGGAATATGTTTGTGTATTGAATGTCATATAGTTCCATAAGGTTTTTGTTGCTATTGATGTTGTATAGGAGAATTTTAAAATATTTTTATGTTAGGTTTATGAAGTTAATTTTGTGTGTATGTGTGAAGTGCTCTGTTTTTTAAATATATTCTGTGCTGACCTGTGATGTTGGAAAAGTAAATAATTTCTTTCTTTTTTTTTCTTCTGATAAGAAGTATTGCTTTATTCTGATTCCACGTACTCTTAAGTGGATGTTAGGTAACTTATCTGATTAGGATGGCGATAGCACAGATGAACTGAATTTCATAAAATTGTCTGATGAATTCTTGGAGTTGGTCTTCATTAAAAAAAAAAAATGTAACTAGTAGTTTGGAACTATATATGTTTGACCATTTCATCTGAGTCTGACACAGTAGCAGATGTTTCTGACTTCAAAGAAACATCTGTTTACACCATTTGTAAATACCTTTAAAATGGCATGAATTGTCCTAAAATCTCTTTTCCTCTCCTGATGTCTAGTACTTATATGTAACTGGTGCAGGTGTGGTTGTGTAGTAAGAAGTTTGCTTCCCGACCCCACATGGTTCTGGGTTCAGTCCCACTGCATAACACCTTGAGCAATACAGCCTTGGGCTGACCATTGCCTTGTGAGTGTATCTGGTAGATGCAAACTGAAAGAAGCCCATCATGTAATATATATATATGTGTGTGTTTGTCTCTCGCCATCACTTGACAACTGGTGTTGGTGTGTTCTTGTCCTCCATAACTTAGCGGCTCAGTATAAGATATCAATAGAATAAGTACCAGGCTTAAAAAGAAAACTAAGTACTGGGGTTGATTCATTTAACTAAAATTCTTCAAAGCAGTGCCCCAGCATGGCTGCAGTCTAATGACTGAAACAAGTAAAAGGTAACTGGGTTAAAAAAAAAAAAAAATTACAGTTTTTAATGTTATAAATTAAGAAATAGAAGTATTTCATTAGCATATTCTGTAAATCTTTCTAATAGCGTAAAAGGGATTTTTTTCCCCCTCTCTTTGCACCAAAATACTTAAAACCCTTCACCATTGCTTATATTCTGCCACTTCTTGTCATGCTACCATTAGTCAGCCTTCTGCTGCAGTAGTGACTGGAAACAAACCACAAGTGACTGCTGATTGGTTGCAGAGCAAAGTAATCAGCAGCAGCCTCCTCAGGTTAAATTTTTTCCCTTATTGACTCAGATCTCACGGAGCGCTAAAATCTTTGTACTAGCAGTTGTTGGGAAACCATTTAATATCTTAAATTTTAAAATGAAATTTCATTTGCATTAAAAATAAATTAGATTGAAATTTGATTTTATTTAGTAATATGTTTCTTTTAAAATATTGTATTGGCGTTAAGTTTGTTTTTCAGCTAGATACTTTTGAATCCTATTGCACTTCACGGTATCTTGGGCCTGTTTTCGATTGTAACTTTGGCTTAACTAGTGCTTTGTGAGTAGGATTTTGTTACATATAACAAGCTTTCACTTGGTTTCTGTACATGTCAGTGTTGATTTCAAAGCTGTAACTTAGTGATTTAAAAAAAAAAAAAAAATGCTAGGGTTGAAATGATTGACTAAAAGTCATTGATGTCAGTGACTCAGCAGGGCCACAATGTGAATGGCTGAAACCAGTAAAAGAATACATAAAATGTTCACTCATATTAATTATCCACTTCAGTGCTTTTGTTAAAATGAATTGTAAAAGATAAGTTCATCTGATGATCCAGCAGTGTTAGTAAATGAAAGTACAACATAGTAAATATTAGTGTATGCATTTGGACAACTTTACGTGTGTTTTCTAAATTTATTAAACCAACTATTACACAGTATATTTTAATGATGATAAAATAATATTCCTAACTCCAAGTTTAGAAAATATATGGAAAAGAAAGTTGTCATTCTGAAATATTACACTTTTTCAAAAAGCGTGATAATGTGAGACCTTGTATTTTTAGTAACCTTGAGGATTCTACTCGCATGCTGTTCATGTTTAGAGGGAGGCCTGTTTTCTTAACGTGTGTAGTGTTTCATTGAATTGTCGACGGCTACAAGATTGGTGTCTCTTTCCTCAGTTCTGTATTCTTTGTATTGTCACTTATTTCATTCAACCCTCTTGTTACCGTATTTCTGTTGAGATACTCTGTTTCATCATCATCGTTTGATATCTGTTTTCCATGCTGGCATGGGTTGGATGGTTCGACTGGGGTCTGGGAAGCCAGGCGGCTGCACCAGGCTCCAATCTGATGTGGCACTGTTTCTACAGCTGGATGCCCTTCCTAATGCCAACCACTCCGAGAGTGTAGTGAGTTCTTTCTACGTGCCACCAGCATGGGGCCAGAGGGGGCTGGCATCAACCACGTTTGGATGGTGCTTTTTATGTACCACCAAAGAATTTAGTAAAATAACTTAGTTATCATTAAGATAATGATAGGAACATATATTGTGACTTAGGTTTGGTGGAAGATTTTAATTCAGAACTTTTGATTTTAAATCAGAAGAACATTTGTACTACAGAGCCAGAGGTGGTTTCAGATGGGTTGGTATCAAAAGGGTTAGGGCATGAGAGTATGGATCAGTTTGGTTTTAACTGTTACAGTTTTGCTGTTAAGGAAATAGTTCAAATTTTGGTTCTTTACAAAGCCAGTTGAGATGCTGAGGAAAAGTTATTTTATTATTTTTATGTATGTGTTTACTCCATCTATTGTAGTTTCTGCTTGATAATCTAATCAATTCTTTTGACTAGCATACCTTATAAGTAAATCCTTTAATCCCAACTATATATCTGTCAGTGGAGAATTCTACCTACACTAACTGAGAAGTTAGCATTAATGACAATTATTGCAATGATTTTAATCTAATACTAATAATCATTTCTTAGTTTTTTTTTTTTTTTTTTTTTTTTAAATTTTTTTTTAAAAATAATTAAACTTAGATTTTTATTTTCCTTTTCACATGGTTTTCTAAATTTATACAATTGCTACAGCCATTTTGCTGTCTGAAAGGCAGTACATTGTATTGCTCTCTTCTGTCCTCTCTCTGTTCACAATCTAGTGGTTAGCTGCATGAAATACCATCCAACTTTAAAAGTATTTTGTCCAACAATTTATATACATAAATAGAAACAGTTTTAACTTTTGTAGCATTGGAAAGTAGATGTAGAGCAATTTTTAAAGAATTAGGGTTCAATACCAAATATTTTAGTTGTCTTAATTTGTAATTTTTAAAACGCTTACAAACCAAAGAAATTACAAACATGACAATAATGATGGTTTGTAGAATAATGTTTGTTTTTTAACGTTTTACATTATTTGAAAATTTATCCTCCAGATTTTTAAACATTTTTCCTTTGTGTATTTATTTTCATTCAAGATGGCAAAAATGATGTACGGACTGATGCTATGCTTGTGTGGGCTCCCAATGCTGATCTATGTGAATCAAGAAGTAAGTAGTGACAATCTATTTACAAATAATTTCTAGAAGGGCACTATTTGGAAAAAAAAAAAAAAAAGGGCTGAGAGGGGAAGGAAAAATTGTCCAAGCCAACCAGCCTGTCATTATAAATACATGATCAATGTTTGGGTTGCTGGCAAATGTTGGTTCATGTACTTCAGTGTTCCTTGAACTGTAAACATCTCTCTTAATCCTTTCTTTATTATATTTCTAACCAAAATAAACTCCTTATGTGTTTCAGTTAAATGAAAAAATAATTATGAATTTAGACTGGTGTCATAAGACAACTTTTTTTTTTATTTATTGACATACAAATGATTTTTGGACAAAATTTAAAGTGCAGAAGCCTAGTGGACCTTAGAAATAATACATTTCTAAACCTCTGAGAGAGATTTATGCAGTAGTGATATGTTGAAGTAGTTGTATGATGTGAACTTCTTCAACGTATCACTACTGCATAAATCTCTCTGAGAGATTTAGAAATATATTATTTCTAATTTTGAAATCAGTGAATGTATTTCACTAGAATAATTATATGTTTACAAGAGCTTGACAGGCATCTTTGACTAGCAGGTCATGCTACTCCAGACTGATGATGAGCAAAGACTCAGAAATATGTCTCTGGATGCAGGCTTAGCTGGGTGGAGGTGCTTGTCTCCCCCTTGTAAACATAAGGACACAGGAAATGTGTCAAGGCCGACAGGAAGTGGTGCGGCTTCCTAGGTCTAAACAAACAGTAGTATTATTCCCTTCAAGTTGACAGCATACAACTACTTCCTAGTGAACCTATTCTAAAAAAGAGAAACATGAAAAATAGTATTTTTGTGAGAAAAATTTCTTTAATAGATTTATCTGAGAAGCTTTTACATATCATCAATAAATGAATAAAAAAATAGTTTTATGAAACCAGTCTGAATTCATTGATTATTTTAGAATTTAATTAAAATGTATAAGGGTGTAATGTAATTAGAAACACAGAAACGATTGTGTTTAATAGGAAACAGATTTCAAACAGTCTGCATGCACCAAGCTTTAGAAATGACATTTTCATGTTCAATTTTAGGTTAGATTAATATCTGAGATGAGTTATTAATAAGATTATAATTTTTCAGACTATTAATCTCATCCTTAGAGATGAAGCATTTTCCAGTATTTATTTGTATGCTACATTCCATTAAAGCTTAGTGGGCAAGAACATTATTACTCCTGATTTAGTAATAAAGGTTCCTAGTTCAAATCCTGTATGGCATACACATCCAGAGATAAAACATCTGATGGGTTAGGGATCAACCTGATTGAAATGTGTAGCTTGTAAATCTGAAAAACCTTTTCATCTAAAGAGAAGGTTAATTGTCTGAAAAATTTTAATCTTATTAGGTTAGATGTCTTACAACTGGGTACTTTAGTAAATGCTAATCACACTAACGAGAGGTTATTTTCAAAGATGAATAGAACGGTTAACTTTGATGGTATTGGTTGAATGAGTTGGCATTCCAGCATGTGCTATTTGTTGTGAGCCATTGCATCTATGAAATGCTATTTCCTAAGATTCTACTGTGCTAAAAGCAGCTTGCTATTACATGCTAAACTTCTTCGGTCACCACTCATTGTCCAGTCATATCACATGTCCTTATTAGTTCACTCATCTTTCCTGCAGTCTCATGCTGAATTACATTCTCAGTCTCAATATTCTCTGTCTTTCATACAAGTTAACATAATATTCAACAGATCATGCACGACTCATTTCTCTACTCCTTCTGCAGATATGTATTTGATGCCCATATCTTGCGACCATTGAGCAAGACTACTTCTCTGATGTACCTAGGATATTGTTTTCTATTATCAATTAAGGTCTTATTAGCCTTTAATCTGTTAATGTTTCAATATTAGACAACCTTTTTTTAGGTCTGGAACATTTTTTGCAGTTCTTTGGCATCTATCAATGAGAAGCAGGTCACTAGCAGATAAAATTTTTTAGGAACATTTGATCTTGATATTGTAATTGTATCCAATATACTGGTCTTATTGATAAATAATTTTAAATATAATAGATTTCAGTGACCTCTTTAGGGGTATGCTCTGCTTCTTGCATTTGATGCCCAAAATTGTAATTTCTTTTTCTTTGTATCTCTTTTACTTAACCCTTTAGCAAAAAACCAACCATATCTAGCCCCCAAATTCTACCTGTTTTATGTTGAAAGTGGCCATATTATACCTCTCACACTTACCCTACAGAGTTAATCTAAAAATTAACAATCGCATCCTCAAAGTCTAAAAGCTACGTGACAATTAATTTTTAAAAATATAATCATAACATTTGACTGAATAATCTGAATGCTAAAAGTTAAACTATTACATGACTATATCAGTAATTTTAGATTGTTGCTACTACCATTCTTAGTTGGTAATTTATCTACCTGGTCCCAATTTTTAATTATTTATAATAAAAAAATTTATTAGCATTAATGAAAATTATTTTTAGAAGGAGTAAGGGAGGCAACCCAAGATCTCATTGAATTAAAAATTAAAATGATGTTCTGGGTGGTATGGAAGAGTTTGATCTTTGATATCTGTGATAGCAACTCTTGACAGGTTTTTCTTACTCAACCTTTTCGGCAAAGCATAGTCAGCACAAAGCTGTTATCTCTGAACAACTTGAATATTATGTAACTTCAGTGTGAATAAAATTTATTTATTAGTGAATTTAAAATAATCTTTTCTACTCTAGGAACAAGGCCCAAAATTTTTCAGGAGGGGGTCAGTCGATTAGATCAACCCAGTATGCAACTGGTACTTACTTTATCGACCCCAAAAGAGTGAAAGGCAAAGTCGACCTTGGTGGAATTTGAACTTAGGGCATGCTAACGTTTCTGCTAGCTCTCCGCCTTAGTCAATTTAAAATAGTGGCAATGGAAATTTCCCTAAGGTGCCTGGCTACCATGCTTGACAAAAACAAATTTTAATCACTTGTAATTGTAATGATAATGAGAAGAAAATTCATTAGTGTTAATGAAAACCAGATATTTGCTAATTTTAATTATTTTCACACTAAAGCTTATAATCTCCAAGTCTTGTTTGTCTTCAGCTTTTTTTATCCTTTGCCAAGGAGGCCTCATAAGACTGAAGTGTCTGGAGTTGTCTCCGTAATCATCAATGATGAGTTCATTGAAATTTTAGGGATTGTTTTAAAATGATCAGTTCATTAAATATGGCGTAACTTCATGTAAGTGAACCAACAAATTTTCGTAAATTAAAATTACAACTGCTGGGGAAGACTAAGGGAGATAACTCCTGTAATTATAACGTTGAATGATGACCTGCAGTGGGAAGTGGATGTAATCTTTCACAAGTACAGAAACAACTCCAGGCATGTTTCAGCCTTTTGAAAGGTATTTCTGCTAGTTTCCCCCCAGTGTATTTATCAGTCAAAACCTAGGGTCTAATAAGTACTGGTGAGACTTTGATGTGTTTTTTGGAGTTGGCTCAAGAAGATTGAAACCTGTCCAGCGATGGCATTGTACTTGACATGTATCAGACACCTGCCCTACTTAAACTTCATTCAATTTAAGACATTTTTTTGTATGAAAGGTGTCACATGGTACCCCTCCCTATTATTAATTTTCATTTATATTAACCCTACTCAACTACATCTGTTCTACTGCCCCTGTTGGAGTTGTGAACCTATTAACACTGTCTTTCTCCTTTGGACTTAATTATATTTTTACAAAAATAACAGCAGTTAAGGTAGTTATGAAATTATGTTATAACTAAATTAATTGTCCCAGCAAAGACAATTAACACATTTTAGAAGGTTTTACTTATGATATAATTTCTTTAACTTGTCCTAAGACTGTCTTTATTTTTGTGGACTAAGATTGTTTATTTTAAAATGTTCAGGTTGAAATTAATATCTCCTATTTTAAGCTTATATAACTGTGCTGTAAGATTATGTTCCAAATATAATTTAACATAAACGTAAATTAAAACATATTTTTGATTATTTAAAAGTTAAGTGTGTTTTGTTGGAAATCTAGTCATGAAAAGGTTAAAGAAATGATCTTGTGTTTACTTTGATGACTACACAGATACTATCATGTTAATCAATCATTAATTCTTTCTATAATTATCTGAATAAACTCAGATTTTCAGTTAGTCAAACTAAGTATCTAGTTCTGCTATTCTTTTAGAAAGTTGCATGAAAAGAATAATTTTTCATTCTGTATTGCAGTTGATGATTATGTTACTATCGCAAAAGAGAAACATGGCTACAACATGGAGCAGGTAATGTTACAGTTGAATGTTATTTTTTTTCATACTGTATTAAAGTGAAAATAGTTTAGAATAATTACATAACACAATTTTATGTATTTATGTGGGCTGCATAGAGGCTCTTCAATTGAAGCTGTAAACTTTTCCATCATATCTTTTTGTGATAAAATATATATGTAATAGTCAACAGGTATGTAATGTTTCTTCACTATTTTTCAATTGTAGTGACATATATAATTTTTAGAGTGAATGAAGGTTGGTTAGTCTAGCCATCTGCTGCATTAAATATAGATTTATAGACAAGGTTTGTTTAGAAAATCAAGTATGCAATTTTATTTCAGACACCAATTGGAACCATTTCATATCTTTTGCATCTTGAATGTGCTAAGGGGAATTGTGGATGTCAGACTTCCTTGTCCTGTAACTCAGATTCTATGCTTGTGTTGGGAAAAGAAATTCAACAAAAATATTGTGTACTGTTGAAGTTGTTTCCAGCTGTTTAAGTATAATGATGTAGTTAAGATTTTAGAAAACTTTCTTCGTAGTTTGCTGTGTATTATTGTTTGTGTTATTGCTGTTAGAGACAAGATTAGATAGGAGATGGTTTTGTTTTATTATTATTTTTATTATTTTGAAAACTTGGTTCATGAACTTGGTACAGATTTAGCATGAAGTATCATGGTTTCATGTGATAGTGCTTGCAGAAAGATAAGGAGGAACGTTGGTATCATCTATGTCCACAACATTGTTGTTGGGAAAGGCAAATAGGTTATTGGTGTATAGAAGGAAGAACATAGGGAATGAAATTGAATTCTGAAACCATTCAGAAATTATGGCATAGACCCAGAGAACCCTATTGGTACATGCTGCTGTAGTCTGATCTGATAGCTCCAAGAGACTAGAGGCCTATGAAACCTGTAGGTTAGGAAATTTGTTGCATGCCAGATGTAAGTAGTATCTTGTCGTCGTCATGTATTGTATTTTTTTTCCCAAACATTGATGATACTACAGCAAAAGTCTTTCTGATTAAGCATGAATTTTTCCATTGGAGAATTTTCTCATAGTATTTTCTTGTCTAAGATATTGGGATGGTTTGCCATTGCCTTCCCCAACTGGATGGCTGTTGCCCACAAGGAGCTCATCTGGCTTATGACAGGTCTTGTTTTTAGTCCTGTTGGGTGTCCAAACATCCTCCTCACGAGAGTAGTGGGAGAGCCAGTTCAGTCACTGACCATTTGACCATGGAACAGATAGTACCATGGTACCAGTAGCTGGTCTCATCAGCTTATGATGAGATCCTTGAGCTGACTACATACTGTTGACTACTTTTACCAAATTTCTCAAATGTAAGAACCCACCGATGATTGATAGAAAAGGGTTGATTTCTAATAGATCTGGCTTTGCAAATGGTATATTGGTTGTCACTGAAGTGGGAAAGACTCATGTTGCTGCTTATTGCTATCCTCATCACTTTTGCAATGTTGTAGGGTTAGCGGAATTATTCTTTTTGAGAACAGGGCATATTGTAGCTTGTTTTCAAAGATCAAGAAGGTCACTCATACCAGAAGGTGTGAGTGACATTATGTGAGATTGTTGGTAGTTGAGACAAGGCAGTTGAATACATTATCCAGTATGTCACTCCATTTTTAAAACAGTAGAGGGAGATTTGGTGCTATTTTAAGCAGGTAGAGGAAGCATGTAGAAGTTATCTTGTGCTCATTAATTTTCCTGTTAGGTAGACTAAAGTCATCAATTAGGTGCCTGTATTCACTCTACAAATCAGTGCACATTTCAAGTTTCAAGCTAAGGTTTATTGGTTGATGGGGCAAACCGCATGATAATCACTTGGTTGTAAACTTTTCAAGATGTTCTATCATTAAATCTTGATTTGATACAATTGAGTCAACTATAGTTTTAGAAGTGTGTATTATTGAATTGTTTCACTTTCGTTTTACAATTTTTTTTTTTTTTATTATTGCATAGTGTTTTAGTCCTAGTAGTTTTCTAGGTCAACATTATTAAATTTATACATAGTTTTTATTCTGTCAACTCACAACATGTCAGTTCTTTGATATTGAAATTTGGATATAAATTCCAGGCTCTTGGTATGCTGTTTTGGCATAAACACAACATAGAAAAAGCATTAGCAGACTTACCAAACTTTACTCCATTTCCTGATGAGTGGACTGTTGAAGATAAAGTTCTTTTTGAACAAGCATTTAGCTTCCATGGGAAAAGTTTTCAGAGGATCAGGCAAATGGTAAATATATTTATTGAAGCAATTTTTACATCACATGTCTAGATGTATATTTAGCACCTATATTTGCTCTTTATGACTACTTTTCATTGTGACTTGCTCTACAAACCCTAATTTATGAAACATTGATTTTTAAAATATTTTCTTTAGCAGTAAAAGATCATTATGTATACTGAATTGTTAGACTTTCTCTTTAAACTTTGAGCGTCAGTTTTTAATTAAGCATCAACAGAATTTACAAATTGAATTGCAGGACAGCTAACAATTATTGAATGGTTGTGGATAGCTGAGTTGATAGTGTCAGAGACCTGGCTGAAACATCTGCTTTATCTCATCCATAAGTAAAGTGTTTTTTGGCCATGACACTTCACCTTCAGTGGTACTCATGATTTATTAGATTATGGATTATTAAGAATAAAAATTTGGTAACTCTAGAAGAACAAATTAAAACTTGTTTCTGTGTTTCAGCTTCCAGATAAATCCATTGCTAGTTTAGTAAAGTATTATTACTCCTGGAAGAAAACCAGGTCAAGAACAAGTCTTATGGATCGCCAGGCTAAAAAACTGGCTGGACATCCACGTGATGGAGACAGGTGATTACATTTTTCTTTTTACATTTTAGGGTTCTACATAAACTTTCAACATAATAGACCAGAATATTCTTTCAAGATAACTATAGAATTTCCATGGGTACTATTAGTATATTATTCTTTACTAATGGTTTTCATTTATTGTATTGATTCCATTAATAATTTTATTGTTGGATATTTATTGGAGTTTATTTCCTTTCTTACATTAGTGATGGTGCATCGGATGAAGGAAGTAGAAACTCTGACAGTGATGTTGAGAATAACAAAGAGAATGGGGTATTTTGATAAATTCTTTTAATTTTATAAATTATTCTCGTGTTAATTTTGAAAATTTATCATGAACTATGGTTTACATTTTATTTTGAATGTAATACTCGTCCTTTCAGACCAGCAGAGGTGAAGATAGCAAAAGTTGTACCAATTGTGGAATGCATTCTTCTCAACTCCATTCAACCGCAAAAGGATCTCTGTGCAATAGTTGCAATCAATATTTGCGGTAAGTGGAAGTTTGTTGTATTACAAGCCATATTGAAATTAACTTCAAGAATCTACTTCAAGAATTATGCATCTGAAATAAGATATAATTGACTAGTTAATTGACTTGGCGTTAATTATTAGATTTATGGTATGAAGATAGCTGGATGAAAACCTGTGTGAGCTACAATTTTAGTCATCCTGTCCTTATGTTAAGGTCAGTTTATAAGATTTAGGAAAATGTGTTCCCTATATTTTAACCTTTTGAGTGTGAATTTTGTGTTCAACAAATTGTTTGGGTTATATATCTTTTTATTTTTGTTTTATTTTTTTTTATTTTCATAATGTTCTACCCTTTATAAAAAATGGATACCATCTTAAGATTTAGTAGTAGCAACTATGAATTTGAAGAAAAAGTGGCTGCAGCAAATGAAAAATTGCAACAAGCGTAACTGTGTGGCGGACATGGAATTGGATGTTGCAATTTGTGATAGTGAAACGACCTGGACATCAGTAATGAAAGTGATGATGAATTAAAAGGCAGAAAGAATGGAGTGTGGAATGAAGACTTTTAAAATATTTCTTTTCCAAATTTTTTTCTTCCCCCTTTTGAAAATACTGATCCCAGTCAGTTTACCCGAAGACTTAAAAAACCCACTCATTATTTTGCAAGACTAATTGCTGTGGAATTAATTTTACAATGAAAAAGTTTGTCCTTCTTTTTCCTGTTACAGGAAAAAAAAAAGGAGGACAAACTATGGACTCCTGCACCACTGAATGAAATTAGTACATTATTTTTGCTTTAGATACAATCATACACATTAGGAAGTTATATAATTTATTTTTATAAAATATATTTTCAAATTTACCTGGTCTTCAGTTTGTCAATTTACCTGTTTGATGAGTGACAGATTCTGCTTAATTATATACAAGTTAATCTTTTATTGTTTTGGTGTGTGTATTTGTGTATATGTAATTTTTTGGTATTTTACTTCAATTGAACATCCAGCTATGTGTACAATTCTTTGAAGTGTTATACTACAGTCTTACTCCTGCTGAATATTGGCTTATAATTCTTGATATGGTGATCATCATTTAGGCAAAGTTTAAATAATTTTACATTTCACTGATTATTGTGTGCATTTACCTATAATAGAAGTAGTTTTTGTGACAAACATATTGATATAGATCTATATAAGAATTTTTTAAGTCGCTCTAAACACCACTTTGATATATAAAATCTAAAAGGTTAAACTTGTTTTATAAAAACATGAAAT
>NC_068991.1:66203900-66234877 GCF_001194135.2 Octopus bimaculoides
ACTGGCTTGTGCGGGTGGCACATAAAAGACACCATTTCGAGCGTGGCCGTTGCCAGTATCGCCTGACTGGCCTTCGTGCAGGTGACACGTAAAAGCACCAACTACACTCTCTGAGTGGTTGGCGTTAGGAAGGGCATCCAGCTGTAGAAACTCTGCCAAATTTAGATTGGAGCCTGGTGTTGCCATCCGGTTTCACCAGTCCTCAGTCAAGTCGTCCAACCCATGCTAGCATGGAAAGCGGACGTTAAACGATGATGATGATGATGATTTAATAAGTTATGAGAAAACTGTCTAAAATACATTGCTTTAATCAAACATATGATCATAATTTAGAAAGATTTTGAGAGACTGAAGGTGAAACTTTTTCACATAGTTTTTAAATTAGTACAAGTTTAAAGTTTTATGATTCTGAATATGAAAATAATTGTGGTTTTAATCTATTTGTAGAAAATTTACCTAATCCTTTAACATTCAGATTAATTTATCGTATGTAATGCTTATTTATTTACTTTGTTTTGAATTAATCATACATTATCTTGTACTTTTGAAATTTTGATGATGTGATTGTTTATTTTTAGAATGACATTGTAGGGTAGATGCGAGAGGCAAAATCTGGCCAGTTTGAACATAAAACGGGTAGAATGCTTTGGTCAGTTTAAATGTTAAAGGGTTAAATCTGTATAAATTTGTATTTACTTTTAACAGTAAGGCTAGTAACAGCAGAATTTTATTAGTTGAGGAGGTACAGAAATTATAATCTCTAGTAGTAGCTATGTTTTGCATGTTTATTTGCCTTGAAGGCAGGCTGGATGCATTCGCACAATTCCAAAGCTACAATTTGCCATGTATCCAAATTTCCTCTGAAAGCAATATGTTGACAGGGTTGTTTATACAGTTTGCCTGAAAAACAGAAGTATTGGCACACAAATAATGTTGGAATTATTTAATTGTTTCTTCACCTGCTAAAACTGAGGCAGTTTTGAATTCAGGTATTATGGAAATTATTTCGTTTCCAGCCTTTTCATTGTATTAGCCACTTTTGATTGTTTGTGTGTCTAAAAGGCAAGATGGATTGGCACACGCGTGCATGCACACACTGAATTCCGATGTAGATTCATAGTAACGTGTTTTCCTTTATGACCACTGTCATATGTTCAAATTTAACCTTGTTGGTTGTTACCTTCTTTATTTCTCAATATTTTGATTGGCTAAGTAAAATCACTGCCAGCCATACATACAGGCTTGTCCTTTGCAGGTGTTAATGCCACATAAAATACATTTGTATTGGTTCCATATAAATGCACCTGAGCCAGTGGCACATAAAGAGCACCCGGCATCCAACTGTAGAAGCAATGCCACACAGACACTTGGAATCTGGACAGCTTCCTGGCTGACCAGCTCCTGTCAGACCGTCCAACACATACCAGCGTGGGAAATGGATGTTAAATGATGATGATGGTGATGGTAGATCCATTTGTTATTAAAATCTAGGGAGTGAAGGAAGTAAAATAATTTTTTTTTTTTTTCTTGAAGCAGTTTACACAAATCTGAATTTATTTAATATATTAAATATGTATATATATATTTACAAATTATTAGGCGAACTGGTGTAATGAAATCCAGTACTGGACCGACCAAGCGTCGTGAACAACAGCATAGCCAGCATCGGCATAATCCTATGCGACATAAACGAAAGCCCCCACGTGGCATGTATTTGAATGAAGATGACCTCAGGTTAATGCTCACTGGACCACTACAGCAAGCTGAACAAATTTTAAAGTCATTAGATGCAGAGCTTGTCTCTTTAAAACGACAGGTAAGACTATATATTTGTTGAGGCAGGATATACAGCCTTTTTCTTTTATCTAATTATATTTTCCTTTTCAATATTAGCAACTTATAATAAAATTTTTTAATGACTTCACAAATAGAAATGGATTTGTTGTACAAATAAAATGAAGTGTGCACAGTGTCATAATGGTCTTAAACTGATGTATACTGTAGGTCTGTAGAAGAAGCCAAGTTTCTGCAGTGTTGCTAGTGTCATATATTTGAAGCTGTCATGAGAAATCAGAGATTGTTAGGGTTGTCATTTGTAACTAAGAGGATTTTAATTATATGGTGCAGTGCATGAGTTTTTATAAAATTAAAAGTAGCATCTAAGGGGAACCCTAATACACATTACCACAGAGCAAGCAGCTTGAAAAAACATAGGATGTTCTCAAGACATGGTTGAAGGTTTTGTTTGTTTCAAGTGGTGGAAACACGGATGTGTAATAAAACAAACTTGTGACACAATGGTCTTCCATTGCTTTTCAGGTTTATGCATTAGGGTGACAGGACTATAATTGATAAAGTGAGAGAGGTTGCTCTTTTAAAGAAAGGGGCATCATCATATTCCTATAGATGGGATGGAATCCTATGGAAATATTAGTTTCATGAGGCTATAAGGAACACATGGTGTTTTTGGATGATGATAAACATAAACCACTCAGAATATGTTGCCTTGTTGGATTGGCGAGAAGTACAAATAATTATTATTCAGCATAATTTTCTTTTAACTTGTAGGTTCAAAACAACAAACAGATCATAAGTATGCAGAAACACAAAACAAGTTCTGGAATAGATGAATGGAGACCACCAGAAGTAAGTATTTTTTACATTTTCATCTGGTAATAAAATTTAATTAATAATCTAACCCTCACATGTCTTTTGGTGAGGAATACTACAAAAAGTTGACACAACCATAATGTAGGTTGATGTAGATTAGCAGTTTAAATTATGTACATTTAATACATAGTTCAAATGTAGTAGGCATGATTTGGGGTAACCTAGGTATGAAACTTGAAATATGGGTTTATATTTTGATATTTTTTACTGTAGTTTGGGGGTATTGTTAAAATTGGGAATTTTGTATTTATATTGGACAAGTATTTTCATTTATCTGTGTGAGGCACTGTTCTGGATTACCATTTTGCATCATATTAGATGTTTTACCATAAAATGATTTAGTCATGTTTTGATTTAATATTTTATTTTGTTGTAGTATAGCTTCACATTTGTACTTACATGAGCAAAACAATATCAAAGGTTCCTACATGTATTGAGTTATGGGTAACAACTTAAGTGGAGGCACCTTACATAAGCTAAAATGTGTAAACACTTTTGGTAGAAATACGTTTTTGTATTTCATCTCTCTTTCCTGCATCTAAGTATTCTAATCTTATTTACTTTTTCCCAACTTGTTAGACTACTCAGAGAATAAATTCTCGTTGGACTAATGATGAACTATTGCTTGCAGTGCAAGGTAAGTTGTTTGTGGCTCTTGCTCTAAGTTAGTCAATTTTTTTTTGTGTAATTAGCATTGCCAGTTCAATTGAGTTAGAAAGCTAATTCCACTTTATAATAATCGTTAAGGAAAAACTCTAATCTTCATTTAAAGTTTAGTAGTTGGATGTCGTCATTTCGGGATCTATGTGCAATGATGAATTTTATTGTGTATTTTTCTCTGCAGGTGTTCGTCGTTATGGAAAGGATTTCAAGGCTATTGCTGAAGTGATTGGCAATAAACTTGAAGCACATGTGCGTAACTTTTTTATAAATTACAGACGCAGGTATAATTTAGATGAAGTCTTGGCTGAGTATGAGAGTGAACACGGAACAGACTCAGTTAAAGAAGAAGAAGAGGAAGAAGAAGAAAAAAAAGATATTGAAAAGGTATCATTTTGGCGTTTTAGTATTCTTTGAAATATGTCAACATTCTGATTTTAAAAATTTGATTTTTCTTAGTGAGTTTCTCTTTGATTGCTCCCATCCAATGGCCTTTGGCCATGCTGTGGTAGTTAAAAGAAACTTATTGTAAATGCTGCATTGATGTTAGAGAAAAAGAATTTGTCAGCATTTCCAGTACAGGTAACTTCATTTATTCTTTCACTGGTTTCAGTCATTTGACTATGCCTTTGCTGGAGCACCTGATCATATCACCCCAGTATTATACAGCAATGGCATTAAAAATCTTTTTAGACATTTTTTTTTTGATATGAAAATAATTACTTTAAACAACTTATTTGTGCATTATTTCTACTGTTAATGTAACAATAACAGTTACATTTTTGACATTTTTTCCAATGAGAAACTCAATTTTTGAAATGATCTTTTACTTTCCAGATGGATGTTGATGGCAAATCTTCAACAGATGGTGCTGCGGCATCTTCATCCCCACCACCTATAAATCAGGAGTCGGTAGCTAATCTGCCAGCTTCTGGTAGTGGGAATGCTACCCCAACGGCTGCTGGCACACCGGCTCCCCCTCCCTTGCTCAAGCAGCCGCAAGTGCCTATCACGAAGGGGAATAATTCCCAAACATCTCAACACCCGAGGTACAGGTGCATTTCAAACCGGTTTTTCTCACCTTACAAAACGTTACGTTTGCCCCGTGGACTTGTAAAACTAAGTGTTGTCTTTGTAACAGCATAGTTGTAGTTGTCTGAATGTGTAATTATTAGCAAAGACTAACTTCAATTAGTTTAATTTCTTCAATTATTTTAGACTCTGAAATCATTTTGATTGAAATATGGTTAATTTGTTTACATCTGATATTTAATTTCTGGCTAATGTTTCTTTAAACCAGATATAAAGATGTTAAACTACTCATACACTCCTCAACCTCAAACTTCTTTTTGTTTGCTATATACTCCTTTTATGACTATATTCCTAATGGAATACAACTACCCATGTGTTTCCATTGATATTGAAAGATATTAAAGATTTAGGTAGATTCAGTAAATCAACAAATTTATGAAATCTCTTTTTATAACATAAGGTTAAAGTTTCAATTTCTCAAACGAGAGGTTTTGGTTGTGAGAACCAGACCAGATCTCATGCAAGTTAGTCTCAAAAGGGCTGGAGATCTGTATCAGCAATAATGGTAATAACTTCAAGGTGGATTGTAGTAGGTGTTACAGAGAAGTTGGAAAAGAATCTGACATTCAAAACTTCAGATATTTTTAATATTCTTCATTCATCACAGTAATTATGTTTATTGATGCCTACAAACTCTCTTGGCCTAAGTCATTTTTTGGGGTGGTGGGGTGGTATGAAGGAAAAAATGCTTTTGTTGTTGGTTTCTTATATTTTCAAGTGATTTGATATTACTTGTGTACATACCACACTGCATGCATTTTGTAGCTTTGATATTTTAAAATATCATTTTGTGGAAGTTATAATAAAATGTAACATCTATTCCATGTGTGTAATATATATCCATATATATATGCACATATATATGTATGAGTATACAGATATTATTGCTGAGAGATTGTGGTGTTAAGTATTAAGTTCACCACAATTCAGAATTTACATCTTATTTTATTCTTTCAGTAATGTAGTGCTGTCTCAAATTAGTTTATATCCTCATAAATAAATTGTTTAATCATCACATGATCATGTTTTGATTATTCATCTTTAATAACCAATAATGTGGGTGGCTGGTTTAAGTTTAGTCGAAGTTTAGTCGATTGTTAAGTAACATTGTCTGCTTGAAGTGTCTGGTATTGCTTATTGTCTTTATTTGTATCACTGTTTTGTTCAGTTTCATCAGTTTTTTTTCTTTCTTTTTCTAGGTTGCTTCCTCAACCGAAGACCATACTACAGCAACCACCACCTCCGTTAATTCGCCCTATGCCTGGAAAACAGCATGTCAGCACAGTGGTACCAGCTCAGATGCCAGCTGCTGGAGGAAGAGACTAATCTTAGTATCACATTAGCCACCAATAACCTTCATTAGATAGTTCCACTGGGTTGAACCCACCACTCACTTCATTTTGATATGTCACTTAACCTCTTCATTCAGTTCTAGTGGAGATATGAACTACGGTGTTTCCGTCAACTTTTTCATCCCCACTCTCCTCTCGTTAAATATAACATATAGAAACAACTATTTTATTGCTCCTCTCTCTTGAATAACGTACTTCATATTGTATATCATCTTTTTTTTCCTCTTGATTCAAACTACATATCCGTACACATATATGTATCTGTATATATATATATATATATATATATACACACATACACGCACACATATGTGTATGTTTGATGGCATATGTTGTTAGTTATATACTATATATTTATAGTATATACACCATCAATCTTGAACTAGCAAGATACCCAAAATCCCATAAATTCATGAAGAAACTTTATGCAATTATTTATAAATTATTTATTTTGTACTTCCTCAGGGTCACATAATCCTGTTTGTCAGTGTTGTAACAAGCTCTAATATTGTACAAATTACCTCAGTTATCAGCACTGATTTTGTGGAACGGCCTAAACGCATATGATGATTGCATAATTCAGTTACCTTTTGGTGTCAGACCAGCTTTTTACTCACCAACGAGCTAAGTACAAGTGTGATTTGAGAGTATCTGGCTTGTTGGTCAGTTGTTTCAATGTTGTACAATGCAGTTCCAACTGACCAGTTTCCAGCACAATAGTTGGCAACACAGATCTTTGTGTGGATGTTCATCTTCATTTATAATTTGAGAGAATTCAGAAAACAAAAAAAAACAAAAAAAAAATAAAAAAAAAATATCAATGAAACCATTAATAATAACCCAAAATGAAATTAAGAAACACTGTTTAAAAATAAATAAATATATATATATATATAAAAGAAAAGCGATAAAAGTTTCTACTGTGAATACCTGCCATTGTACCATGGTGGGCATAAGGAGGATTGATAATATTTTTACATGTTGTTCATATCTGTATTTGTCCAAAAAGCTTGTGGTCAGTCCAACCACACAATCCAAATAAATGATAAAATCTTTGCATTGCTTTCATTACTGTCAATAAACCACCCGTCGTTCTTGAATGGTTTTAGGTTGGGTCAAGGACAAGATTGAAGACGGCCAGTTTTATTCCATTCCATTTTGTAATTAATATCTGAAAATCTAATAATTTTAACGTAATTTATATAGGATTTAAATAGGCTTTTTTATTTTAATTGTTTTTCTTTCTTATCTTAGGCGTAAGGACTTGAGAGGGTAAATTAAAGTTTTGAATTGTTGTGTCTCTTTTCCAAGGCCTTGATTTTAAATATGTAGGTTAGGTTTTTATCTTTAATAATCTGGTTCTTAATTTTAGTTTGTAAAATTTGCTGGTAGTTTCTCTTTATTGGCCAACACTTTCACTCTATTTTTTTCTGTATTTACCTCAATTTAATGGCGAAGTAGTTTGTTTTGTAACTTGACTCAATTCCGTTAATCACAGCACTTTATGCATATATTTTAGTATAAAGTATGTATTGTGGTGCATATAGAACATTGTAAGAAGGGAGATAATTCGGTCGGACATGATTACACATAATGCATTCCTTTTTGAAATTTTTTCTTACACCCCAACATTTATATAACTACACTACACTGTACATATATACTTGCGTGCATACATACATATGATCGACGGTTTTTCAGTTTCCCTCTACCTAATTTCACTCAAAAGATATTTTTCAACTTGAATATATGGTAGATGTGTGCCCAGAGTGCTGCAGAGTAGGATATTGAACCAGGAACCATTGGTTGTAAAGCAAACGTCTTAATCAGGTTGCTATGTTTGTCTGTTAGTTGTTTCATAGTTTCAGTTGCTTTTTTTTTTTTTTTTTTTTAAAGTCAACCATAACTACCTCATTGTGAGTTTGTTAATGAAATTACAGTTTTTATTTAGTCTCTTATATGAAATATACAAATTACTTCGTGTTTGTGTTTGATTACATATTTTTTTACTAGGCCTGAACTCTTAATCTTTAAATTTACATTGCTTTTCTTTGCTTAGTAGATGTTGCTTGGTTTTTCAATCTCCTTGCTTTGAATAGCTGAAATTTTATTAGGTAAGAAAACTTCTCTGATTGAAATGTGTTCTTCCAACTATGAGTAAACTATTTCAGTGTTAAACATTATACATGTTTGTATAGACCATTGTGCTTGCTGCTGTTGTGCTTTGAACATTGGTACAGGTGGGGCAGGGGGTAATTCTATGATTATTTTTGAATTGCTACATCTGACTAGTCATCACTCATCTTTGTCCATCTTCAATGGTTTTGGCTTACCTCAGTTTCCACTTTGTACATCTTTAGTACCTAACTTACCCATTTGTGTGTAGAATGATCCACTAAGAGATTTCAAATACCACAGAACCTTCAGAACCATTTACTTCAAGTTGCTCAGTGGATCTTTCTGTAAATGGCTTTTGTGTAACCAGTTTTCACCCTCAACCTTTGCATTCCTTCTTAGTCATCACTGGTTCACTCAGTGATTTAACCTTTGCATAGGATCTGATTAATAAAAGTAAGAATTCAATACGATCACTCATTTTGAACTAGTTGTCATAAATTAGCATTTTAGTTTTAGTGTTTTAAGCCAAATTTCCTCGAATCGTGCATTGTTGAGTAATATAAAGAATGACCAAGCTGTAATCATTCTTGAAAACTTATTTTTATAATCTGCTTAGTTGAAATTTCTGAAATATAATTTTGGATGAGGTTGATTGAAGAGAAATAGTTCTGTAGACATGTTTGACTGTGGCTAATATTTGAGACAAATTGGGTTTAAAATGGTACTAAGTGTTGTGGTCAGTATATTTATAATAAATAATACAGAAAAAAAGTATTGATTTATCTGTGGGGGAAGTAGTAATACTAGCAGGTTGATCTCTGGTTCAAAACATACACACTGCATATACGCTTACATAATTCAGACAGTCACATGATTAATCTAAATATCTTTTGTTTGGAAGAGTGTCAGCATATGACTGCTTTAGTTTATCACAAGATGAGTTCGAAATGTATGCTTTTCAAGTCTTAGGCCAGCAGTCTATAGGGGAATGTATTTTTACTTTTATAAATCTTATGCTAAATATGACTTTAGGGGAAAAAACTATCATCTTTTAACAGCAGGAATGGTAGCTTCCAGTTTTCTTTGAATCCATAATATTTAATCATAATTTTAATAAAAAAAGAAAATGTGTAGAAGATATTGAGCATGTGTCCATGAAATTTGTAAAGTCTTCATCAATTTATATGACCTTGTCCCTATTTTTCTTTCAGCCATATTTGTTTTCTACTCAGTGATACTGGCATATTGCAAGTAAGCATTTGTCAAGTGTCAATACTTTTCTACACATAATTGCTAATGTCATCTCTTCTGCACATGTTGATCATTTGCAAAAAGCATCATCAAAAACCATACTTCAAAAATGTAAAGTCTTTACAATCAGATAAATGAAAAATAAAATTTTAAATATAAATAGAATTTTTTTTTTCTTCCCCTGAAAACAAAGTCAGCTTGAAAGCCTTACTGATGGTGGTTTCAGTAATCAAAGGTACATTGTACATTGCATCACAGTCTAATGGGAATGACTGTTTATTAATTGGATTGAATGTAATTGTTTATGATGTCAGTAACTGTAATTTGCAAATATGTTATGTTCCTGTCTGTTGCAGAGTGCTGTACCATGATTGCTGCCACAGTATTGATTAGTAAGATTATGAAGGTAATTACATGTCTCTCTCTCTCTCTCTTGTAAAAGAGGGGATAATGTTACAGTAGCTGAATAACTGTGTTGTTGTACTTAAGAACTTCAGCAGTCTTGAAGGAAATGATGACCTATCAAACCTAAAAGTAAGAAAGGTCAATACTATTGAGCAAGATTGCAGCTAAAATGTTATTCAAAATTTGTAAATTCTGTAAATAGATAGGTCAATGAATGTGAAGTTAAGGAGAATCTGTTTCTTTATTATATAGGGAAAGCATCTCACGGACATCCTAGAAAAATGTAAATGACATTCATATATTTCTGAAGGTCAGAAGTAGAATTAGATGAAGTGTCCGAGTAGTTCCTTTTTGTCTTCATTCTAGTTTCTTCTAATTCTGTAGAAAAAGACTAACTTTTTACCTATGTTTGTAGGTTGAATCTTGGTCAATTTTGAAATCTGTTCCTAATTTTGTTATTGTGGAAGCTTGACTGAAGCGGAGCCTGTAAAGTGAAGACGTAACTTTCATGTGTTGCATCTATTGCAAGGCATTCTGGTGTAGATCAGGCGTCATTGAGCAACACTCAAGGAAATATTTAAAATTTGTGTTGCAGTCATCTCAGCTCTCATCAATTAAGACTTAGTATAGAAGCTGTACAGCTGTTTACAGATGAGTTTTCTCTTCTAGTGACACAGGTGGAAATTATTGGAATATCGGTTTTGTCATTTTTTGTGAAAATCTCAGAATCTGATATATAAAAAACAATGTCTAAAACACTTCATTGATAAAGGTTTTTTTTTTTTTTTTTTTTTTACTACATCATCATCATCATCATCAAGTATTTATTACTCTTAATCTTACTATGGGACATGATATAAAAATCACCTTATATCCCATAATTCCTGCAATGGCTGATGTGGAGAATGAATTTACCAACTTAATGGCCAATTTTTCACTTGTTGAAAATAAATTGTGACTATGATTATGTAAGGAATTGTGACTGTAATTGTATAAAGAATTCATCGCAGATGGTTTCATTTGAGACGGGTTTGCTTCAGAATGTTTAGTTAAAAGTTCTGTTTGTGTCCATAATCACCATTTTGTTGAAAATAAATTGTGACTGATTATGTAATTTTCTCTATGCCACCAGCAGTGTAGACTAAGTGGGCACAATAATACAATTAAAAGATGTAGTTGTTAGAAAAATTGTGGGCAGTAATTCAAGTGTAGAAAAATCAGATCCTTCACATTTCAACCTTAATAGAAGCAAAGTTTACATATTTTGTGTTTACAAAGTCAATTGAGTGTTGTAAAAAAAAAAAATGTATTATACACATTTTTTGCAGATTAAAGTTCTACATCGAGTGTCTTACTAGTTAGCATAAATATTGCTACGTTGGTGAAAAATAAGCATACTTTTTAACAGGAAACTGACTGGAAATAACATTCAATAGAGAATAAGAAAAGATTTCATCAAGGCAGAATTCATAAGTATTTATGAAATCACTTAATCCCGTTTAATTATTTAAAAGGAGTAAATCTGCTCTCAGTACTTCTTGTGATGACCTTAACGTACATGCAGTCAAGTATTAATAGTTACTACAAGAAACGAAAGCAGCTTACTGTCTCTAATTGACAAACAGTTTCCCAAAGAAATGCTGCATGTTGCCATTGCTACATTAACAGCCTAAAAAAAGAATTTTGTAGAGAATTTAGAAGCCTGCCATCCCTAACAGAAGCAGTCTTCTAGAGTTGAAGAACTGTTTAATATTTAATAAATTTTAATTTCATTGAATCCAGCCAATCTCTCACATAAAGTACTTGGGCTGAAGCATGGGTTGCCTTGATCATGTCTATACAAGCACTTAAATGGGGCCTGTCTTATTTCTCAATTGTCCCTCATGCAAAAGTAAGAAAGGTAGATGTGAGTTTTTTGTCAAGGAATGCAACTTTCAAGTAAAATAAATATTTAAAAAAATTTCATTGTGAATTGGGGACATTTGAACAACAGCAGTAATCCTGAATATGATGGCTGCAATAGTATCTTAATTATCTTCTCTCATGAAGGAAAATTGAAGAAAAACATGAGTACAATCAATTGTTGGTACCACTGAAACACTTTGTTGTTTGAGAGATGTCTGCCATCTGTAGTCTCAATAAGGTGAACATAGGTGCTGGCATCCAGTAGCAGTGTTCGATTGAGGTAATAGAAACTGTTCAGTTAGTTTCCATGTTGTTTCAGTGTTGTACAAATAACCTAACAGGAACAAGACACCAGCAATTAGGGCTGAGTTATGACCTTGACTTATGTCTGTGTGCATATTGTAATTGAAAGTGGTTGTTTGTTGAAAAAAATGTTGATTCAAACTACCTGAACAATGTCATTTATAATGGTAAAGGGAACATCAGCTCAAAAAGTTCAATACTCTAAAATTCTTGTATGATGGGTGTGGCTTCTGGTTCTCCTATATAATGATCTCTCATGCTAATGTAAGTACAAGTATCAGAAGAACAAGAGCTTTAAGTCCTGGAACTGAGCGTAACAAGTGTACCCAAGGGGCTTTGGCATGCTAATAATCTCATGCAGTTTTTGACCCAAAGGCGTACATCTTGATTAATTCCAGGTTGCTTATACCTTGCAGTCATTGATTTTTGAGTTTGTGTAGTATGTTAAAAACTTCAACAGTCAAGAGATGTACGTGGTAATCTATGTAATGTATCACACCTTTATCAATGAGACATAGCAACGGAAGTTCCTCATTGGCCATTCATGTGAGATCAATACATGAGGTAGTGTGTAGAGCACCAGGTTGCGACAATGCATCGGACTCGGTATTGTTCTCACCCAAGATTTATCAAATATCCAAAGTAAGTTGAGATAATCCAAGTCCCACAGTTCCCTAGAACTGTTGGTCTGGTTTTACATGCTGTGCAATATATGTTTGTCTTGTATGGATAGTAAATTTCCTGCCTTCCAAGTAGTGTTGAAGATGTTCTACAAACCAGTTGCATATCAAGAGCGTGTCATGTTCCCTGCACAGGCTTATACAACAAACCCCACAAAGTACCTCTCCTCCAGCTATGCTACTACTACAAATAATTATGTAACTAGTTACTTTTAGCCAATCTCATTACATCCTATTTCAACAGGCTTTACCTACTATAAAACAAGATACATGTGAGAGATCCTCAGAGAGCTGTCTCAACATTTGCAGCTTCTTTGAGATTGCTCTTGATGTGACTGAAAGCATTTTCACACACACATAGCCCTTGAAAAAGAATTTCATGAATACTTGGGATGCTTCTGAAATCAGTCTGTGAGTGGAGTTACTGTGGCTGATATTTATCATCATCATCATTTTAACGTTCATTTTTCCATGCTCACATGGCTCAGATGGAGTTTGCAGAAGCAGGTTTTCTATTGCTGGACTCCCTTTCTTCCACTAGCGCTCAACCGTTTCTAAGCAAGGTAATATTGCCGATGGCCAGATGTGTCTTTCCTGAGACAGTGCTGTATGATCGTAATGCTTGTTTATAATTATCATGCTGTGTCAAGACAAAGAGTCATCAACTCGCGCACCTTTTTATTATATATATATATATATATATATGTGTGTGTGTGTGTGCTTTCAATTTGCATCTAGCATATCCACATATGAGACTTTGGTTGGCCTGGGGCTATAGTAGAAGTACCCACTTACTCAAGGTGTCATGCAGAGGGACTGAGCCCTGAACCATGTGGTTGGGAAGAAAGCTTCTTACTGCACAGCCATGTCTATCTGCTCATGAGAAAAAATTTAAAATTTACAACATCCACAGATCATAATTATCAAACTATGGTGGAATGAAAGGAGTTGCTTACTATGGTTACCTACTTAAATGGAGAAATGCCTTTATCTGTAGACTTTACACCAAACTGATGCTTCATTGCATTGCCAGTAATACCATACTTGGTTGTGTAGGTGATGCTATTCTGGTGATTTGCTACCAATTAACAAGCTATAAGGCAAGTCATTAGTCACTTGGTTTATAAATCATTAAAATATCTGTTATGATCTGCAATTGAAATAGCATGTGGTTAAAATGGTTGTGTCCAAAGAAAGCTATGCTTGTACCTTTATAGTGAATTATAATCTGTAAATGGAAGTGTTTCTCATCCATTTTTTTACTGATGGATCCCTTTGACTCCTATTTTATTCATGGACTCTCCTAGCTGTTTGTTTAAAAAAAAATCCTATTTTTATAATTAAATATTAGGAATTGCGTAAAAAAAATGTTAAAATATTTTGTGTATTAAAGAATAATCGATTAATAAATTGATTTTATCAACAAAATGGACCCTGGTTAAAAACCACCGGTCAATGGTTTTGAGGTGAATTATATATTTTTTTATATTTTACTTATTTCAGTTAGACTGGCCAGGCTGGGGCTCTGCCTTGAATAGAATTTTAGTCAAATGAATCGACCCTGGTGTTTATTTTCTTTTTTAAGCCTGATATTTATTCTGTTGGTCTCTTTTGCAGAATGGCTAAGTTACAGGGATGTAAACACACCAACACTGGTTGCCAAGTGGTGGTGGTTGAGAATAAATTCAGACACAAAGACACACATATATGATGGGCTTCTTTTCTTTCTGTTACCAAATCCACACGAAAGTCTTTGGTTGGCCTAAGGCTATAGTAGAAGACACTTGTCCAAGGTGCCACGCAGTGGGACTGAACCCAGAACCATGTGGTTGGAAAGCAAACTTCTTAGCACACATTCACACCTATGCCTGTATAGTTAAAATGATTATATTTAGAATCTTGTACCACAATTACATTCATTCAAGACCAAAAATAAAGTTAATTTTGCATCTAATATAATAAATGTAGAAACTAATTTCTGTGTGTCAATGTGTCACACTTTGACCCCCTCTCACAGTATTCATTGACCCTTCTACTATTGCTCATACTGGGTTGAGAGTAGTAGGCATAGAGACAGTGAGGGCGGTGGTGAAGATAGACAGTGAGAGAGAGAAATTTATGGAGAGTTGCTGATGTTTTTATTAAAAGTAGTTGTGTTGATGGTGGCAGTGGGAGTAGAGAAAGAAGGACTAAAACAGCGTATTGAATTAACATATGGAGTGATAGTAATAGTATGAGCTGTAGTTCTGACAGAGGGGGCGGCCAGAGAGTAAGTGATGTGAAAGACGGGGAAGGTGGCGAAGTTAAAGGTATTGATGGTGGTGGCCTCAGAAGTCTTGTGTGTATGGCAGATGTAGTGGTAATGGTGGTGGTATTGTTTATCATGCAGCTTTGCAATAAGTTCCAAGTTTATAAATTATATCGTTTTGATGAAAATTGTTCATTGCTTGAAAAATATAGTTCAGGTTTAATAAAATTTAATATGTACTCAATGCATGAAGTGTCATTGTTGGGCCCAAGGCCTAATGAAGAACCCTCCACTGGAGCTAGTTTAAGAGCCACTTGATAGGGTGGCTTTTAGGCTAGTCTCTTAATATGTCTGGATATTAAGGGACAGTTGGAACCAAAAACGTCCCTGAAACCTGAAATACCATTGCTGGAGCACCCAAATGGCGCACCAGATTAGTATATTGACAAGGTAGCTATGAGGGGGTCACACAACTGTAGAGCTAGCATGTCTGTCACATTGTTAGTGCATATATCATAACATCATGTGTTTAGCCTGAATCATGCAGATAGTGATGCATTTTTAGTGCATCTATCATAGGTGATAACAACAATGCTGTATTACATGTGCAGCTAACACAAGTCATGTTGACATTAGTGCAGGCTTAGTACATCCAGTAGCAGCCAATGCACCACTGCTTTATTCTGTTGGATAAATCACTGGTGCCTTGTCTCATGTGGCTTCATGATCCATGCTCTGACAATGTAGTTAGTTGTCTGCATGGCCAACATGAAATGCCTTACCAATTCAGCAATGTCAATATAACCCATGTAATGATGCAGCTATCAGCATCATTAGTGAGATATTTCCAGTAATCAAGATTTGTCTTGATATTTAAAAAAAATTTTGCTTGTTATGAGGAGACCACATTGGGAAACATTATTCAAGATGTGATGAAGAAGCAAAGACAACAATAGGATGATAATGTCTGGACCAGAAAAGTTCTAAGGATCCAAGAGTATGTCTTGCAGCAGACCATTTTGACTTTATTGTTAATGTGTACACTCCAGCTTTGGTTGTTTACAGTTGCATCTAAGTCTCTTCTGATTGACAAGAATCAGACCGATCAAATACAGCTTTTCTAAAGTTGAGCTCAAATTTGTCCTTGTTTAGCAAAAAAAGTATTCCTTCCCCTGTCCATTGAATCACAGCAGTGCGTAACTGGTACTTAATTTATCGACCCTGAAAGGATGAAAGGCAAATTCGACCTCGGCGGAATTTGAATTTAGAACGTAACGGCCAACGAAATACCGCTAAGCATTTTGCCCAGTGTGCTAACGTTTCTGCCAGCTCACCGCTTGCTCAAAGGTTCTGAGTTCAAGAACCATTAAAAATGACATTTAAATAACACCAGGAAGACACCTAGGAGTCACTATCTAGGTAGGCCCAGCTTCCTGAGTGTGTCAGGAACAAATGGGACAAAACACTTGTTTGGCGAGAGTTCTTTCTTTCAAAATTTCTCTTGCTCACCTGTAGCAAGTTTCCACTTACTATTGTAAGATATTAAACTAGAAATGTGTTAAGGTTAGTTATTCAGCTTGTAAGAATTTTGGTTGTTACAATGCTTTAAATCTGAATGAAAAGATAGGCTAATAGCTGTTCCATAATGATAATGCAACTCTAGAATTTATCAGAATTGCCCACTAGATGGTAGCTGTTTGGCAAAAGTTGATAATATATAGCAATGAAGTAGAAACAGAGATGAACTTAAGATATATATTGGAGCAACTGAACTAACAACAGAAAAAATGATTTTATAAGCATAAGCATTCTTTTCTCAGCCCTGATAAATAATGTGTAACTGTTTTGTTAAAAATCATATGGTTCTTGCAAGAGATAAATACCCACAAATTCAGAACTATTTCTATAAATTGAAATGAAGTCACTAAAACAATGAATAGTTAATAACTTTATTCATGTAATAATCAAAACAATAATTGTAAATAATTTTATTGCATAAAAAAAAAAATCAAACAATTGTAATAATTAAATGACACGCAATAAAATGTATTGTAGTATTGTATATGTGTGTATTTATACATACATATATATATATATACACACACATATATACATATACAATACAAAAAATTACATAGGGTTTATAAAAACAAAGAAAGCACGTAAAATAATATACCTTAATTAGCAAGAAGCCTTAGACAGATTGAGTTGAGTGTCTTGCTTAAGGAAACAATGCAGTAATGTCTGCAGTAGGATTTGAACTTGCAACACACAGTAATCTTGAGTTCACAACCTTCAACAACCTGGCTACTGCATCTCATGATTGTGAAATAATTGAGCATTTATAAAAGTTTCAACAAAAAGTTGTAGGCAGGTGAGTTAGTGCTGTATTAAAATTACTATTATGGTGAGTCTATAGTGCTTGGTGTTGTACATGTGAGTGTGTTTTATATGCATTTGTTTCAATGGCTGTTTCAGAATTTGAAATTATTAAAAGTGTTGAAATAAGTGCATCTACTAGTTGTAATGATGTCTTCATTTTGTTTGTTGCTTTCGTTACATCTCAGCCTTCTACAAGTGTCTGCACTGCACTTAACCAATGCCTTTATCCACTATGCTATTCCCGTAGGCAGTGTCAGAGTGAATTTTTAAGGCTTTCTAATCTCCATTGATGTCTGATGTTGGCTCCGTACAAAAGTGCATCTATAGTTGAATGTTCTCCCTTGTGGCTGATCAGGTAGTTATAAATGAAGCCTGTGTAGGTAATATGCTTCCACGGGCTAAACTGATGACTTTACTATCAGTGATCCAATAATATCATTTGAAGGAAACTTAAGTCCCTCATTGATAATTCTTTCTATGAGATTCTTTAAAATTCAATAATAAAAAAAAATTGTTTCTAAAATAAGAAATAAAATTTCTTTGAAATTCAGACATTTTTTTCTTCTCTGCTTGGATTCTATACTGAATGCTACAAAGTTTTAGTGTCATACTTTAGGTTGACTATACAGATCTGAGATTCAATATTCTGCTTTTTTTTCTTGATACCCTTTTTCCTTTTCACTATGTTTAAACAATTGGAAATGCAAATGAAACAGAAAGTGTAAGAAAGCTTGACATTTGTCAGATGTCAGCTTATTTTCATGAGTGTATAGTTTATTTTGTGTTTTATCTTGAGAGAAACTCTTCAGTTTCAAGTGTAGGGTATATAAAGATTATTCCAATATAATAGATGCATGATATATGTCCTTAATACTATTACTTTGTATATGCATATATATATATATATATATTATGAATGTGTGTGTTTAATTTATTGACTTCTGTATAACTTGTGTATAACAGATTATGTTATATTAACTATTATCCATATGTCAATGATAATGTGAAGTTTTTAAAGTTTTAATATTAATGTTCCAAGAAAATTAACCAGAGAACAAAAAGGAATCAATAATAATAATAATGTGTTATAAAGATAGAATTATAATTTAGAAACAGTTATTAACTGTAACTAAAATTAATGAAACTATTGCTATTAACTGTGATAAAACAAGTTGATATTGTATTTGAATATGTGATAAAATAAGCAGTTTAAAGATATCAACAGCTTTTTTTAGTTAAATGGAAAAGAAAAAAAACAAACAACTGAGCTATAGAAAATATCTCTAAAAAAAAAGTGGGCAGGGAAACAATTTTTCTGGGGTTTTTTATGTGTGTATGGCGACATATATTTTACAGCAGTCTTTGCCATTAAAAATTAAAAGAAAAATATATTTTTATAGAAGTGTGCAATCAAAAAAATATTTGGAAATATTTCATATCAAAACACCTTTCCTGTGTTTCATTTAAATGCTAAAGTAAAATAATAAAATGGGGAGGTATACGAGGAAACGAGTTAAAAACTGATCTAAGAAAAAGAGAGAAACAAACATACAATAAAATTATATGTATCCCATACGTATTATATATATATATATATATATATATATATAATATTTAAAATTAAATAACAATATAAATCCAAGAGGGACAGTTTGAAAACAAATGATAAAGAGAAAAATATATTGTTAATACTTGTTTGTTGGGACAAGTTAATAATATGCATAACCTTTTTAAATAATGTTATTGGATTAAAATAACCAGTAGCAACAGATTGAATAATAATTAATAATAGTCTGAGGGATAAGATTAGTATAACAATGATTAAAACACATAAATCGCTTTATACTGAAAAGTGAAAACGGCTACAGACAAGCAGTTTAGACAAGCCTTATGTATACTACTGAATCTTTGTAGTTTTAATAATATTAATAATAATGATACAAGTAATAATAGTAATAACAATAATAATAATAATTATTATAATATTGATGATAGTTTCATGCAGAAGTTAAGAAGTAAACAGCATATAAAATTCTTTTATGATAAGGCACTTGGAGAAGTAAGTTTTGGAAAAGCCTTGATAAGTCTTCCTAAATGGCAGGATACTAGAGAATGGATTTTTATACAAAGAAACCATAATTTAGAGTAACATTCTTGAGAAATTTGGATGGAATACTCTTGGGTTGAGTAAAACAGACGCAATCATATTTGTTTTAATAGAAACAGTTAATTATAGAAATTTAGGTTGTCTAACTTAAATTAACAGTAATGGTAAAAATGATATCAATATTAAGCAGGAAGTCAGCTTTTATATGTGTGTATATATATATGTATATATATATATATAATCCATGATGAATCATAAAAGAAAATCATCATTTAATACCTCCATAGAAACTGCTCGAGAACTTTAGTTAAATTAAGTAGTTTTCACTTTATACCTCACATTTGTTTTAAGGTTTAACATCTTTTAAACCTCATTTTGTTCACAAGAAATAGAGGAAATGGAAGTAGATTATAAAAGAATTATTTATCTCTAGAATAAAGAAATAGAGTAGGATTTTGGTTATTCCTTTATTTTCTTACTGGTTTCAGTCATTGGACTGCGGCCATGCTGGAGCACCGCCTTCTACGGAACAGTCGATTAACTCGACACACATACTTATTTTATTGACCTCGAAAGTATGAAAGGCAAAGTAGACCTGGGCGGGATTTGAACACAGAATGTAAAGGTATATAACTAAATCTTTATTTTATTTTTTTTTTTGTCTTTGAACTGTAGACAACAAAGGGCAGTTGAATTCTTGCGCTCTGCTTGTACAGTCTTTTGAGAACAAAAGAGTATTTTAAGTTGCTTTATCTCATTGCTATTTACATTAGTAAATATCTTTAAGATCGTTTGATAGCGGAAAAAAAAAAAGTCTTAATTTGAATTATGACAAGACTGTGGAGTAAGATTATCATTGCATCAAAGATTGAAGGTAAAGTAGTTAAATATAAGAAGCACAATATAATAGATATAAGGTTAGGCTAGGTGATATAATATGGAAAAATATCTAATAAAAGTAGATTATAGTGAAGGATATTGCTGAAGAGATATCCAGAGATATATTCTCTGACGGATATTTTTTTTACTAAAGGTATGTGCAATCATGCAATTACAATAAAGAAATAGTTTTAAAATATAAATTTCGGAGAACAACTACAAATATATGAAAAATTTAACGGAGAAAATAATTACTGTGTAAATTTTAAATATTTTAGTAGGTTTTTTTTCTTTTTAAAAGGCATAATTTGACTAAACTAAATTCTAACTATATTATTATTGAGAAGGAAAGAGAAAGTGCTTCAGAAGTCTGTGGCACTGAAAGGCCTCTTGCAAAAGTGTCTTTGCTGGAACACTTTGCGGGCAACGGCCAGCTAGCTTTTTTGCATAGTTTCTGCAGTGATCATTTTTAACATTGTTGATAATAATAATTTTAATAATAATAATAATAATGACGATAATGATAATCAAAATAATCCAGGATATTAAGAAGAATAATTCTATATAAAAAAAAAAAAAAAAGGGAAAAGATTCAATAGAATAATTATTTTTTTGATGATTTTTCCATGAGTGAAAAATAGTTGGACATAACTGCTGAGATAAAAAAAAAAAACAAAAAAAAACTACCATCACCAAACAGGTAAATTATCATAAATAAAGAGCCATGTTTCATTACATTCATAGCAACATAACAGTATTAGACAAAGATCTTTTTAACATTAAAAACAATTGTAATTGTTTACCACACAATCAAATAACATAATTATGGATTATTATTTTTTTGTTCGATTTTTTTTTTTTTTTTTTTTTTAAATCATGGACAAACACATTGATGAGAAATCAAAATCACAGGAAATGCAATAATTAATCCCAAGTTTCAGAAGTAGCGAACGAAGCAAACCTCTGGAACATTATCAAATGCAGAGATTCTTGTGTTATTACAGTATGAAAAGGAGATATTAAGAATAGAAAAATATGACGCTATGGTTTATTGAGAAGCCAGCAATATGTTATGTACAGAAGTTTGCTGGTCTTCAATACCTCTTTGTGATTTATCAAAAAACTTACTACAAAACAGACATGACAAAAAAGACACAGTTATAAATATATATATATATATATATATATATATACAAGCAACAGTAATAGACGTTGGTTGGTGATGGATACTTCATTGCAGTTCCTTTAGGAATACATGGTCATCTGGACGAACTGAAAGAAAAAAAAGATATGGTTTACTGTAGCAGTTTTGTTGTGTTTAGTGTTTATAATAAGCTTAAAAAATGCAAATTGCTTGTACAGTGAGCATTTATATTTCAGCTTTCTTTAAACAGACAATATTTTAATTATTAAAAAGTAGGTAAATATTTCGTAATGGACCTGTTGGTACCTCAGTGTGAAATAGTTTTTTTCCACAGGTCTTTTCAAGTGCATTCAATGTATCTGATTTGCAAACCCACCGCAAGCTACTTTTTTCAGAAAAGGAAGGGGTGATGGGAACCTTGGAGTTTCCTGGGCAAACTCTGAGTTTCACACCAATGGAATTTTGTTTTGCAGGATTTATTTTCTTTTCCAGGTTATTTCACATGCTTTCAATGAATGTGACATCAAAATCATGCGTACATGGCTCCTTTCCTCAGAAAAGGAAAGATTTGGCTGTTCTATCTAGCATGCTCTGCTACCACGTAACAACTATTTATGATAAAGGACCTGAAATAGCTGGTACATGGGAGCAGGGTATGCTAGAAATAGCAGCCAAATCTTACCTTTTCTGGGGAAAGAAGCTGTTTATGTGTGATTTGTTGAAATCAGGCAAAATAACTTGGAAAAGAAAGAAAAAAAAAACTTATGAAACAAAACTCTGAGGTCCCCACCACCCCTCCACACTTTCTTTTGTGGCTTGCGGCAGGTTTTGAGGGGAGATATGTTGAATGCACTTGAAAAAACCTGTGGAAAAAATTATTTCATACTGAAGTATGAATGGGTCCTTTACAAAATATTTACCCAAGATCAGGAAGGGTCGATGAGACTGATAAAGTAAGGGCTGAGCATCTAGCAGAACAGAGAGAAAGAGACAGAAGCAGGAGAGATCAGAAATTGGACACTCGGAGAGCTGAGCATCTGGTGAAACAGGGAAAGAGAGAAAAGCAGGAGACCTCATAAATCTGATGCTCATGTGAATACAAATGGAATAAAACAAGTTCTGCATGAATTGGATCATGGGTTACAGAGATATGCAGTTTTCTCGGGTACCTTTATAAATAGCCAAACAGGTGTGGAATGGGAAAAATGCTTTGAAAGTAAGGTACCATTGAAATGTGAATATAAATGGAATAGCACAAGTTTCATGTAACTCAGACCACAGATTACCGAGATACGTGGTTTTTTCAGGTACCTTGAACTATTGGTGACCCAACGGGTCACGGGTAGTGTAGTCTAGCCTAGTATATATATATATATATATATATATATATATAGGACCTGTTTAATTTGTGTTCGTGGGAAGAACCATTTTAACGATGCGTACTGCCTTAATTCTTCGAAACGCCAGGATTTTAATGGTGGCAGCTGATGAAGGGGATGTTTCTATGTGGCCTGCTTGTTTGTTGCACCTTGTTTACCATTTTGTCCATGTTCTTTTGCCATGTCATGTACCCAGTTATGTATCTATATGTACATGTGGATGAAGGTATATACATACATGTACATATATATGCATATACTCATATATTGTTTATATATATATAGGTCCTCAGTCAAATCGTCCAACCCATGCTAGCATGGAAAGCGGACGTTAAACGATGATGATGATGATGATATATATATATAGCTATATTCACGATCTGGTAGTGTGTACCAACAAACAACCCTTTTACTCTTTGAGTAGGATATGAAGGATGTGACAACTGGAGGGCGAGAGGGTTGCACCAGCTCTTGGCTGGTACTCATTTTCAGCTCAGAAGACTGGAACAATGTGATATGAAGTGCCTTGCTCAAGGATACAATGTGCTGCCCAGCTCAGTCCCATTGTGTGTACAACATTTCCTTACATTGTGGACTATCCTTTATGAAAGCAGAGGATGTCAAAGAAGATCTGGCTTTAAACAACAACAACAGTAGCAGTAGGTACTTACTTATCCAATCATTAAATTCTTGAAATAGGAATAAAGAACAATGGAATAGATAATGTAAGGTTCTTTTTTTAGTGTGACACTTATAAGCTTAAAAGCTAAGCTAGAAATAGCAGAGACTCTTTCTCAAATCACATTCTACTGTTTCAAAAAGAGAAGGAGACATGTATGCAAGCTAATGCAGTTCTATATGTACATTAGATCTTAAAAAAAACACAGGTTGATCAAGGCCTGAATATCTTTCATCACTAGTGTTATGTCTCAAGCTACTGCTATCTAGCACCTTCGGATGATCTCTACTCAACTGCTACTCAACACTCCTACCATGGCCAGACTACCTCTATTTATATGTCTTGGAAGATCCTACTTCTTCGCCTGGGGTGTTGACACAACAATTAGTCTGTTCAAATTGGGATTAACCTGGGTTATACAATAACAACAACAACCATCAATTTGCAGGTTTATGCTATTCTTTTCCTTCCCTGCTTGCCATTCATTGTATCATCTGTATTCCCTCCCTCTAGCAATCTGTTGCTCACCTAATACTCTTGTGAACTTGCCTGAGCCTCTACCCCTATCCCCTTCACCTATTCCTCTATCCCCATCCTCTTCATATTCACCCTCTTGTAACTTGTGAGTATGTCCTCACAACTTATCACCATAAAATTTCCTCCATCTGGGGTAGCCATATATCTGCTCTACAGCAAGATACCTATTCCCATCTCTGTCATACTCCTGTCGTTCAACACCTAGCCAATTCTCTCAACATCCTCTTCCATCAAGGGATCTTAAAGCACCTAGTACACTCTGAAAAGTGGTTGGCATTAGGAAGGGCATCTAGCCATAGAAACCAAGCCAAATCATGCATGGAGCTCAACGCAGTCCTCTGTCTTGGATTTTGTCAAACCATTCAACCCATGCCAGTATGAAATACAAATGTTAAATGATGATGACCAGTAAAGGAAGGAAAAAAACTTACGTTATTAGCAGAGAGAGCGATGACTCCAGTTTTTCCTGTATCATAGGTAGCAAATGAAGCTGAAAATAGATATACAAAAATACATGTTAAAATAGAAGTGAAGCTCTTAATTCTCAAAACCCAAATATATGAATAATTTGTGGTCGATTGGGGAATGGTGAAGTCAAATTAATCTCAATACATTACTGATAATTATTTTATCACCCTCAGATTTATAAAAAGACAAAACCAATCCCAGCTAAGATTTGAACTCAGAATTTAGACAAACAAAATTCAATACTGCAATGAATTTAGTTGGTTTTTCTAGTCTATTTTTACATTCAACTCCCAATGCATTGATTGAATTTTTGTTTACTAATGTGCGGGTGATAAAATATGCGAACCATATGAAGATCAATTCTCACAACATCTTTCTATTGGCCAGTAAATTCTCCACATTTCACATGACATCATGCATGTATGATGTCATGTGAAATGTGGAGAATTTCAGAAAGAACACCACCATTCAAAAATGAATTAGCTTGACTCTGTGTCTCAAGAACCCATGCATAGAAACAACTAAACTCAGTTGCTGTGCTTTGTCTTCGTCTTTCAATTGCTAATTTCTCATCTATGATTGCAGGTCCTACACATAGTTGCAGTGCCAGCTAAATGATGAATTTCCCAGACTAAGTTTGGCAAAAATGTAATTTGTTCTGTGAAGTGGGAAATCTCAAGACCAAGTATTCTATGTCTTGCATTTCATTCCCTACTGCCATCCTACTTTCCAATGATAGCGGCATTTCCACTCTTTACAGGGCTTCAGGATTTCACCGTGACCCTGGCAGGGTGACTGATGGGTACTATACCTTATTAAAAGGCTACCCATGATTTTGTGTGAGACTGCTTATTAAGTATTCACAGCTAACCAGTATATCTACTAACCATTTCCCTATCTGCAAACTGAGGAGCCGATGGATGGGAGTTACTGTCGCCAAACCGGTAACTTTACAGTAAAGTTTAATTGCATTTTTCTTATCTGCTGGGTCAGAGGGAAGATGTAAACTATTATGACTTAAAGACAAGTAAGTGAAGAAACATTAACTCACTGAGCATTGATTTCAGACGAATAGCACACACAATGAAGTCCACAAATGTGATTGAACCGTCCTTGTTACTGTACCGCATTACCAACGCTTGGAAGTTATTGTTACTCAATCTGAATCCTGAAATATAATAGAAAATATGATTAATACACGTGTATATATATATATATAGCGAATGAATACAAGAGCACAACACACAGCCTAGTATGGGAATTGAACTCACTACCTTATGATTGAGGGTCTGACACTCTAACCAGATAGGTGGAAGAACATTGTAGAAAGCAAAGGAGAGTATGCTTTAGATTAAAAAAGAACTTTATCTTAATTTTGAAAAATAAAAGGAGTATAAAAAAGCACATTATTTATGGGATGACCCTATATATATTAATCAATGGAATTCCAACAAAGTCAGATTTTCACATTTTATTATTTACAATTGTCAGTTGTGGAACACAACTGTCTCTACTACTACATAAACCTGGCTCTAGCTAGAAAAATAAAGTTACAGAAGCATTGATAACAATTCAAAACCAAAAAAACTTGTGAGAGTAAGGCCTTCTCACAGTGAAACAAAATCTGAATGGTTCGGTAGACCACATCCTGCATTATATGTCAGGCCTCTGACCAGGAACCCACAGGGGAGGCAGAAGGGAGGATATTGTAACAGCTGGAAGCAAGATACTGAAGCAGAGCTGAAAAAAGCAGGGATCTGACTGGAGAGAAGCAGAAAAGTTATCCCAGAGTTGAGGGCAGAGGAGAAAAGTTGTTGATGGTCAATGTTCCATAGGGAACATAGGTCTTAAGTAATTAAGTAATAAGAGGTGATTAGCTACTCGAACCATATGTTAATTAGATTAATTCCTTATATGAATCAATGAGTAAATAACTTTTATCATCATCATCGTTTAACGTCCGCTTTCCATGCTAGCATGGGTTGGACGATTTGACTGAGGACTGGTGGACCAGGTGGCTACACCAGGCTCCAAATCTGATCTGGCAGAGTTTCTACAGCTGGATGCCCTTCCTAACGCCAACCACTCCGAGAATGTAGTGGGTGCTTTTACGTGCCACCGGCACGAAGGCCAGTCAGGCGGTACTGGCAACGGCCACGCTCGAAATGGTGTATTTTACGTGCCACCTGCACAGGAGCCAGTCCAGCGGCACTGGCAACGATCTCGCTCGAATGTCTACACGTGCCAGGAAGGTGACGTTGGTAACGATCACGCTCAAATGGTGCTATTTACGTGCCACTTTGTAGATCATAAATTACTTCAGAATATAAAATAAATGTTTACTTACCAGCGCTATGTAGTGCAGAGCGAAGTTCATGAGAATTCAGGTTTCCACTGGAATCTGCATCAAAGTCTTTGAAGACGGACTGAAAATGAAGATGAAAAAAATACAATACATAAATGTCATTTTCTTTATATTTCAGGGAAGTCCTAAAAGGATACCTGACTGTTCTTTAATTCTATAATGCTTAGTATTCCTAAGCCATATGATTCCAAAGGGAACTTCTTAACCACATTATCATGAAAATACATCACACACCTTATAACCATATAATGCTATAATACATAATTATATAATGTTCATCATCATTATCATCATCAACATTTAACATCTGTTTCCCATGCTGACATGTAAGGAACTGGTAAGGCCAAGGGCTTCACCTGGTTCCATAGTCTGATTTGGCTTGGCTTCTACAGCTGGATGCCCTTCCTAATGCCAGTCACTTTACAGAGTGTACTGGGTGCTTTTTACATAGCTGTATTTTTACATGATGGCTATATTTCCTATTATATATGATCCAGACCTGAAACATATGTATTACACAATCTCAAAATATCACAATTTTTTTTTTCACTTTGTGATATTCATGGAACTATATCTTCATATAATGTCTTGTATTCTTTCATTTAACTATATTGCATATCATCATATAATGATATCATATACTTTCATATAATGATATCATGTCTTTATATAAACATATGTCACACATTTTTTTGTGGGAGTGGTATACCTTTTATAAATATGTGAACATACTTTAACAGATTAACCCATTAAAAATAATGAAGGGAGCCAGGCTAAGCTTTGTAGAAAGGACATTTATCCTAAAGTCCTATTAGTAGTTTGAAAATGCATTTAAAGTACAAAGACAGTATAGTGGGGGAGTTTTAAGCACATCTACCTACGTAACTTACCATCACTTGAATTTGAGATAAGTTTGAAGGAGATGGAGATGTTCAGATTGTCTGCATGAAATGTTCCAGAAGACTATGAGCATCATTGAGCTCCACAAAGTGAGAAAGGGAACTAGATATGTATCGCCAGAGTATATCCCATACTTTTGTATAATGCTATCATACACTTTCTCTTAACTATGTCAAACCTTGTCATATAAGTACATATACATCACACAAGTGTACAACGTATCATTATATATATTTTTCTTAACGTGTAAACATACCTTCCATCTGCGAAGATCTTTCCAAAGAGTTTTGAATTCCACAAATCCCAGTTTTCCAGACATGTCACCCTGAGCGTTATGTTAAGGACAAATTCTGGTAACTTTGAGAAAATAACATAAAAACAAAGATAAATCAAAATATTTTAAATAACCCCCAAGGTTCCATAATTTCCCTGTAAAGAAAGAAATGGAATAGTTGATTGGCCCTGTCTCTACTTCCACCACCACCACCACCACAACTGCTATGCCAGCATGGACATCGGACGTTAAATGATGACGACGATGATGATGTTTGGCTTCTATACATGCATGGATTGGATGCTTTCAAGGGGTCTGTTGAGTAAGGGGACTTTATCATGTACTAATACATGGTTTCTACAGCTGGATGCCCTTCCTAATGCCAACCAGTTTACAGAGCATACTGGGTACTTTTTTTATGGTACCAGCTCTAGCCATAATTGCCTAATTGGTATTTTATCTGTCCTTGTGATCTGAGTTCAAATTCTGCCATGATCAACTTTTGCCTTCCATCCTCTCAGGGTTAATAAAATAAATACCAGTATTGCCGGCCTTGTGCAAAGATTTAAAACCAATATTTACTTCAGATAATTATTATTAATGATGTATTCATTTTTTGGCAGCTGGGTGTGACAATTATGAGTAACGTATCATTAATTTCATAATGCACAATATAATTGAATTAATTAATTCTGTATAAGATTACATGTTTTCCTTATATGGAAATATAATTATCTCACCAACAGCAGTAGAGACTTATATAATTACTGCTGCATTAAGTTTTTGTCTGTACCAAATTGATTTCTCTCAAGGCTAGGATCACTAATTAAATTTTCGAGAAAAATTGTTATAAAATCATTAGGATAATTATCATACAGTGAGTGAAGGGATAAACCTGTTGTCAAGTTTATTTTGCAACTACAGGGTCATAGGTTTGACCTCACTGTGTGGTACCTTAAGCAGGTGTCTTCTGCAATAACCTTTGGTTTGCTGAGGCTTATACTTTTTGAGGGAAACTATAGTAAGCCATTACTCTTTTACTTGTTTCAGTCATTTGACTGCAGCCATGCTGGAGCACTGCCTTTAGTCGAGCAAATCGACCCCAGGACTTATTCTTTGTAAGCCTAGTACTTATTCTATCGGTCTCTTTTGCCAAACCACTAAGTTACGGGGACGTAAACACACCAGCATCGGTTGTCAAGCGATGTTGGGGACACACACACACACACACATATATATATACATATATATACGACGGGCTTCTTTCAGTTTCTGTCTACCAAATCCACTCACAAGGCTTTGGTCGGCCTGAGGCTATAGCAGAAGCCACTTGCCCAAGGTGCCACGCAGTGGGACTGAATCCGGAACCATGTGGTTGGTAAGCAAGCTACTTACCACACAGCCACTCCTACGCCTACCATTGTTTATATATATATGTATCATCTTCATTGTTTAACGTTCTTCTTCCATGCTGGCATGTGTTGGATGGTTTGACAAGAGATGGCCAGGCAGTAGACTGCACCATGCTTCTGTGTTTGTTTTGGCATGGTTTTTTCAGCTGGATGCCCTTCCAAATGCCAACCACTTTACAGTGTGGATTGCATGTTTTTTAAGTGGCACTTGCACTGGCAGGTCACATATAAAATTAATGTGAGCAGCTGGGCACAATACAAACCATATAGGCAAAATTTAGTTGTCACTAATTGCTACAAGTACATATATTGCTAGAAATACTAGTTAAACCACTTAGAGATGCATAAAAGCACATTTATATATATTGATAGGGTAGATAACTTCTCCATGAGTGAAGCAAAATTAGAACATTGGACTGCACAGTTTGATCCTAATGGGAATTGTCAAAAGTGTGCTTCCATTACTTCTATGGAACAGTTAATTCTCCCCGTCACACGGGACCTTGAAGATTGCTAGAAAGCAGGAAAGTATACTAGTCCTTATATATTTAATATTCAATATTTCATTTATTCAATAAGACAATCAATACTCCATTTCATTTTACTATATATACTATATATTCCATATTCTATATCCTACATTAATTTTATAAGAATATTAATAAAACAAAAAACAGAGTTGGAATTCTTTTGAATAATATATATATATATTTGACATATGTATTTATGGCTGATTTAGCGAAATGCCAAATCATTTAGTATAAAATTAATCTGGGCAGCTGGATGCAATATAAACTGTATGGGAAAAATTTAGTCATATTGCTAGAAATAGCAGTTAAACCACTTATAACTGAGTAAAAGTACATTTATATAAGAGAGAAAAGAATATATCACTTATATAACACTACATGATCTATGTTATTGTTCTTATTTAGCCCGATGTTATCCTAACATTGCAGATGGTATTCCAACCATGACTATTCCATCTTTTTTTCACACACAGTGTGGCAGAACTACATTATCCAATGTTTCCTGATTTTCTTTTTAATAAAAATATTGTGTAATAGGGAGACTTGACTGATATTTCTAGCAGGTTGGTTGATGATGTAGATATTGTCATGCTGTATAGAGGACACTCATGAACAGAAGACCAGAGGGGTCAGTCAGAATATAAAGAAATGAAATTAAATCTACTTTAAAACATGTGTAATTACTCTTTGAAAAAGGATACATCGTGCATCGCGACCATGCTACGACAAGCCTCAATTCCGAAACCTTCAAACTGAAACTCTGAAAACAGCAAAAGAGAAGTATTAATAATGATACAAGATAACATTCTGTACACATATATATACACATATATATATATATACACACACACACGCACACATATATATACATACATACATATATACACATATACATATACATATATACACACATATATACATACATACATACACACACACACATATATATACAAATATATATATATATATATACATACACACACACACACACACATATATATATATATATATATATATATATATATACACAGATAGATACATATATATGTGTATGTATATATATATATAAATATACACAGATAGATACATATATATGTGTTTGTATATATATATGTGTGTGTGTGTATGTATATATATATGCATGGCCACAGTCAAATGACTGAAACAAGTAAATGAGTATATATATATGTGTATATATATATATATATAATATATATATATATATATAATATATATA
>NC_068991.1:66235156-66237804 GCF_001194135.2 Octopus bimaculoides
ATATAAATATACACAGATAGATACATATATATGTGTTTGTATATATATATGTGTGTGTGTGTGTATATATGCATGTATGTATGTGTGTTGACAATAAGGTATTAAAAATTATTTACATTATGCATGATTTATCAAATTAATTCATATTACATAGCCTATCAAGTGTATATCAATTGCATACAGTTAATATTTAATCAATTTATATCATATTCATATCAAGTTCTAATATCAAATTAATAATATCTGATTGATATTCTAAATTAAATACTAAAATTTTGTGTACTGACTAAATAATTCTATTTAAATCATAAATTAATACCACAGTCTATATTGAAATTCAATATACACATTTGGTCTCATTAATCAACAGACAGAGAAGACAAAAAAATAGTAATCACTTCTGAATTTACAGAAGTAATACCAAAAACATTATCATGAACAATTAAACATGATGAATATCATATAACGATATAATTAAAATGACAATGATAGATGATATAATATTTCCTGTGAATACATCATTGAAATGTACAGAAGCTGAAAAGATAATGATACATAATAATGATAATTTTTTTTTCTGTTTTCAAATTCACAGCATACAGTCAGAAATCCAGAGATGTTCAAGAGAGAAGTATAATAGACTGAAATGACATCGGTGTAAAACTGGTACTTAATTAATTGACCCTGGAGGAATAAAATGTAAAGATGGCCCCAACATGATTTGAACTGAGAATGATTAAGCATTTCCCTGTCTTATATAATAACTGTTTCTAATATATAACCCAAGGCCTAAAATTTGCAAGGCATGTCTGTCTTAGATAATTATATCAAATCTTATCCTTGATTAGTACTTTATGGTATTGACCCTAGAAGGATGGAAGACCAAAATGACTGTGACTGGATTTGAGCACAGAATGTAAAGGAACAAAACAGTTTGTCAGCCTCTCTAAAGATCCTCCTGGATTTCTTGTATTTAACTTTTTAATGGCTTAGGGGAAGAAAGGCAGTGCTTGTGACTCTTTTCAGGACCCCTGTGTCTGATAGGAGTAAGGAAGTAAACTCTGCTAAAGGCACCCAAGAACCAAGGTTGTGATGTTTAAACCAAGCAACCAAAAGCAAGAATGGTCCTTCCAATTGGTTTTCTATTGTTTCCATCTATCAAATTCCACTCACAAGTCTTTGGTTGACATGAAGCCATAATAAAAGCCACTTGCCCATAGTGCTGTGCAGTGGGATCAAACCTGAAACCACATAATTGCAGAGCAAATTTCTTAACCACACAGCCAAGCCGACATCAACAAGGTCTGACATGTTCAAGGGAAGAGTTTAGACCATATTTGATAGCATAAAAAAATGCATGGATATATTAGATGCACCCCAATTTCCACAGCAGATATTTGGAAAAAAGGTTTCTAATACATTAAAGCTTATGGAAGGCTCAACTTTGCATATAGGACCTGGGGTAATTTTTTGAAGCATTTTTGTTTTTATACGAGATCAAATATAATAGTTGATTAGATTGGTCCCATGATATGACTAGAAACTACTTTACTGATCCTGCCAACTAGGATTTGAACTCACAACAGATTCAAATTTAGAGAACAAGACTAAATACTATAAGGAACCATGTACCATTTTCTGCTAAATCACTGCTTTTGTTGTTATGAAATAGGAAAGGAGCGAACAGCAGAATAGGAAGTGTTCTGGATAAAATGCTTTGCAGTATATAGTTATGTTCTTTTATATTCTATGAGTAAAAAGTAAAGTGCTCAGTATACAATTATGTTAGAGTTTGTAGAATCTATTAGATGTGTGTATAAGGATAACTATATATTTAGACTTGTATTAGGACTCTAGTGATCTATATGAACCTTGGTAGTATAAAACCTTGGTGTAGATGTACTTATACAACTATTTTCAAACAAACACATTTTTTACATCTATTTTTTTGTATGCCAGTGTTTGTGTAATGTTTTTCACAAATTCCTGTTTCCATATTAGCAGAGCAATTGTTTTATTTGAAACATTTTGTTAGTAAGCCACCCGTACTGCTCTTAGTTTCCTAATTCAAAATCTGTCATTTTGAAGTATTCATATTTAAATTAAAACATGCCATCAAAATTTTATATACAATAATCTTTTGTTATGTTTCAAATACCAGATGGATGATTCTTTCTCTCTATGACACAAGGTCAGCAATTTTGAGGGGAAGGGTAACTGACTCCAGCACTTGACTGGTAGTTATTTTACTGACTCCCAAAATGATGAAAGGCAAAGTTGGCCTTGATGGAATTTCAATTCAGAATATAAATAGCCAAAGGACATGCTGTTGGGCATCTTGTCTGACACACTAATGATTCCACCAGCTCCCTACTTTATAACACTAGATTAAAAATGGAAAAAAATAAAAAAGTTAATTATTTTTGGCTAAAACTTTCCTAATTCATAAGTATTTTCACAATGCATTTAATACATAATTAGCGTGGTTCAGTAGAAATATAGTGTTGAAAGAGTTTAAAGACAAGTGTAATTTTCTCTTCATTCTAACCTCTCAATTGTAAAGCAGGAGTGGAACCTATTTATCAACCAGACAAACAAATAATGCAAGCTATATATATATATATATATATATATATATATATATATAT
>NC_068991.1:66238305-66248081 GCF_001194135.2 Octopus bimaculoides
TATATATATATATATATATATATATATATATATATATATATATATTCCTCAAGAATACAATGAAACACTGCTGTAATGATGTGATTTGAACTCTTACCAAAATGAACTAGACACTAGTCTAGTACCTTAATCTCACTACTGTTAATAACTCATAGAAAAATGGCATAAAATGATTTTTACTGTTGTAACAACAATTGATAGCAATCATATAAAGTAAATTAATCTGTGACTGTGTCATGAACCAGGAGCTGAAACTAGATATTTTACCAACATAAAAACAATATTTATAACATTGATATTATTAATACAAAGCAAAACATATTACAGCAGGAAGCAGGGATGGTAAGGTAGCAGAATTTTTGTATTTACAATAATCAGCATCACTATTTTATTTCTCCATTACATTACACAAATATAAATTGATAAAGCAAGTATGAAATTTATTTACTTAAAGTAAAATATGATTACTGGGTTAAACTATATATACTTTAGGGGGTGGGGTCAGGGGGAAACCTGCTAATCTCTGATGTCACTTTATCCATACTGATTACATCAAGGAAGAGTTTCATTTTAGCAATTTATGAACACAAAAAACTTTTATATAAGCTTTTATTTCTAAATGGTTTCAAGTTCTGACACAAGGCCAGCAATTTTAGGAGAGGGAGAAAGTTGATTACATCAGCCCCAGTGCTCAACCAGTATTTTATTTTATTGAACCCAAAAGCATGAAAGGCAAAGTCAACCTCAGTGGAATTTGAACTTGGAACAAAAGAACCAGAAGAAATGCTGCTAAGCATTTTGTTCAACGCACTGATAGTTCTGCCAATTCACCACCTTCGTTAATTTCTTAATCATACAGTCTGTTATGAAGTACTAAAAAAGTTTCATTATAACCTTCGGTATCCTGGTGATTGACATAATTTCATTGTATCTGGAAGAGATGCTGTGGAATTGTCAAGGATCAGTAATAAGGTTGCAGAATGGCTAATGTCATTTTTCCAAACTCTTTCAATTTCAACTAATGGTCTCAGATCAAACCACTTTTCAAACAAATATAATTCTAATATATATATATATATATATATATATATATATATATATATGTATATATATAAGACTGTCCCACCTTCATTCCAAAGGTCGTCTGCATGAGAGTCAAGCCTTTATTTTACACAATGCTATTAAACTGTATATTTCCTTTATTTACTACAATAATAATTGTCTTTGTTCTTTTGAATTTGCATAACTGAATATGAATAACTCCCCACAATACTTTATAATGTGTGTGTAGTTTTAAAAAAGTTCAGATATCTCAAGAATATGTAAGCTGACAAGATTCTTGTGGAGAATCTTATAATATTTGGAAAAGCAAACTATTTTCATACCATCTCCATGTAAAATAATTCTTACCCCTCTTGCATATATATTCATTCTCACAGACATTGTACTAAACATTGTGGTTCATCCTTCTTCCCCTATTGCAGTAACATCCTTGCGGAACTTTTGCAATGCTCGCGTTTTCTCTTCACCAATTAACCTTAACCTAAAACATTTGAAACTTTGCGATAATGTTTAGAGAATCTAAGAACATGATTCAAATATATAAAAGTCTGTTTCCAGCCAACAGGCTCATTTAGCTGGGATTTATTCTGGTTTCCAAGGTGTTTAAGCCACCAAGACCACAAGATTTCATCCTGAATGAACAATAGTATTTGCAGGGTTAACCACCAGCAATTGTTGGTATTCATTATCAATTGAGTGAACTTGAGCAACATGAAATGATGTTCCTTGCTCAAAAACACGATGTGCCACTTGATTCAGGAATCAAACTCACAACCTTGTGACTGAGTGTCCAAAACTGCTACACATAAAATAGTCTAATGTACCACCTGTGCAAGCATTTAGTTCTTCCTTCTACACTTGGTCCTTTCCCCATTCAGGTTTTTTTTTCCCTCAGATATTGAGGCTAGGCACCAACTTCCATCTATCTTACCAACCTGAGAGTCCTTGAACTAATCATAAGCACTGCTTCACATCTTCTAATTGACTTACAAATGAAAAAGATGGCTATATTCTTTTGATTTTGTATATATTTTATTCTGGTCAGCAACAGCAACCTAACATACCAATATCTATACCACAAACTAATCTACTCCTCCTAAAATTATCACAAGAATCAGCAGCCTACAGTATTAACATAAATCATATCTGTGGCATTTGCAGTGCCAACTTAAGGTAGATGCTATGGGTGCTGCAGCACCAAGGCCCAAAAAAAGACCACAAGTCCATGAATCTTTTGGGAAGAAGGAGCATATGGGAACACATAGTTTAACATGGTGGAGGGTGGAGGTCCACTTCTTAGGTACAGCCCCTGAGCATCTGAGCCCTTAAAGATGGCTCTGAGTGCTTGGCTCCAATTCAACAAATAAAGATCACAAAAGACTAAAGTTCACCTTAGCATTTTTTAAACTGTCATAATAAAGAGTAAGAAAATTAGAATAAAAGAAGCTACAAAGAAGTTAAATACTTATAAAATTTAAATAGTATCTCTTTGCATACACATCAGTTAAATAATGAAAGATTAAGACAACGTAATTATAATAGATTTTTGCTACAACAAAATTCACAGAGATAACATCACAACATTTTAGCTAAGGCAGGGTAGGACAACTAAGGAAACATTCCACAGAAGAGGTATTTCTACTCATTAAAGTTTGAGCTTTGTGGCTACAAAAAGAGTAGTCTATTAGAAATTTATTATCTTTATCATTATTATGATTACAACTACTACTAATTACTAAATTTTGCTGTTTTACATCCATATTTTTCATGCTAGCATGAGTAGAATTGCTTTGAAAATAATGGTATTTACATAAAAATTGGTGGAGTATCTCGATATTTTTCTTGGCACTGAAATTCAAGTAGGCAAACTGAGGCAAGAAGAGCAATGTACCTAGGTTCTTACTTGGGTGAAAGTGTTCAAGAACTATTTAAAAATAGACCACCAGCCTGATATCACAACAGGTAACATGATGGAGGAAATATGAAGTTAAGACTATAAGAGTAAATGACAAGATTGTAGAGAGTTGAAGAAAGGGGATAAACAAGATCTATCATGAGAAGGTAAATAAATGTGAAATATCAGATTTATATTGTTGTTGGCACGACGTTGAGGGTCCCAGTTGATCCGATCAACGGAACAGCCTGCTCGTAAAATTAACGTGCAAGTGGCTGAGCACTCCACAGACACGTGTACCTTTTAACATAGTTCTCGGGGATATTCAGTGTGACACAGTGTGACAAGGCTGACCCTTTGAATTACAGGTATAACAGAAACAAGAAGTAAGAGTGAGAGAAAGTTGTGATGAAAAAGTACAGCAGGGTTCACCACCATCCCCTGCCGGAGCCTCATGGAGCTTTAGGTGTTTTCGCTCAATAAACACTCACAACACCCGGTCTGGGAATCGAAACAGCGATCCTATGACCGCGAGTCCGCTGCCCTAACCACTGGGCCATTGTGCCTCCACCAGATTTATATATAAACAGGATAAAAGCTGAGAGAAGATTTCATAATGTTCATTGTCATGGAGATAAAAGGTCTGTAGTATCTTGCAATGCAAAACAAGAATCAGGATTATCTGAGAGGAAATATATCTATAATAAGGGCGCATCTAGTTGTAGTGCCATGGTGGCAGTGAAAAAAATATAGAAGTAGTATTCCATAAATGGTAATATTTTCTGGGCATGGAGAGCTTATAGTCAGAAGAGAAAGCAGAAAAATTATTTGTTGAGATTAGACAGGATATGGTAAGTTGCTGAAATGGTGGAATTATTAAAGGGGCTGGAGTTATTTGAGTAACATGTTTGAACAAAGTATATTTTGTCCTTATTAAAACAGGTGTATTGGATACACAAATGTAATCTTGCTGTTAATTCTCTTTCATTGAGATGAAAGATGATTGGGATATGACTGTTTGGATCCTTGTAATTTGACATGGCTAACTGGACATTGAACCTGTTTTGGTGACAGTACTTTTTGGCACTGGAGGTAAACAGACAGACAGACACAGGCACACACATGCAGTAATATGCACATACAGATAGTGAAAGCAAGAGATGGAGAGAAAGAGAGAGAGAGGGTGAGAGACAGAGAGAAGGGAGGGAAAGTCTGAGAGACATTACAATTCATTAATTAAACATGATAGGCAAACACTTTCCCTCTCCTCATACACATAAACAGAGAGAGAGAGAGAGAGAGAGAGAGAGAGAGAGAGAGAGAGAGAGGAACAGAAAGAGAAAGAGAGAGGGAGAGACACATTAAAATGTGTGATGTCAAATAAGTCAGTGCCACCAAATAAGCACTGCCAAAATGTCTCATACCCTAAAATACTAATGTTTAATTTTCCAGAATATATGAAGACATTGCAAGTGACTTAAATACAGACTTCATATTTTGTGCAATATTAAGTGACAAAAAAAAAAAAAAAAAGAATTGAGAAGGTGACAAGTTATCAAACACATTGGTAGATGTCTACACTGGTATAAATATCTAAAATGTATGTATGAGTAGCAGAGAAATACTGTGAGTTGATAAAGAAAAGTTATCTGGAAAGAGATATAGAGGGGATGATAGCATCCATGCTTAAGTGGGAATAAATATTACCTGTTTGTATTAATACTGCTTCTGTCACTGACAAATATTTTTTAACAAGGTCACTGGCTAATTGCTTAACCAGCTCCTGTTCTGGCACCGTTATTCTATATATCACTAGTGGGGGGGGGGGTGAATTGCTGCTATTTCTAGCAGTTGAATGTCCATCATTGACAAGACCAAAGAAGGCTGAAACCACATGATCTGGTGGTTTTGGCATTGGAGGTGGAGGGGATTTGTCTCCCTGCTAGCGATATAAACAAGAGAGCATTTTGCACCAAAGGCCAATATGGGAGTTTCTCTCATTGGTTACAAACCACAGTATAGCTTCTTCTAACAGAACATCCCTGTTTAAGTGGGAATAAATATTACTAAAGAAATATCAATGTTAAATCTGAAGATATAGAGACTTTCTAAATAAAATGACAGTGTGGGTGGGCTTAAGATATGGAGAAAGAGGGAGGGTTGATGTACTAAAGATTTATCAAGCTCATACTAGCATTGACAAAATGAATGTTAAAAATATATTATGCTTAAATTATGTAACCTCCTCTGTGTTTCATTTCGGAATAGGTTCAAATCTAAGGAAAGTCTGGCAAGAATTAATCTTTGCTAGCTGTGGTAAAGAATATATAATATTGTGATATAGAATTTATATATATGCGCATCTGCACACATGCCTTACCATCATTCTGTCATTCTGTTAGCTGAAATTAATTTAATTTCCATACAAAAATATATGCATTTGTTAGAACTGAGGGTAAATTGTGACATGGTTATTACAAGTTAACAATACAGGACAGCATATCAACAACATATCGCTAATGTCTTACAAACATTTCAACAAAACATCATTCAAACAATTTAAAAACACACATTTATATAATAATTCAAAGGAAATATTTGCCATTAAAGAACAACTTTAAAGACAAATAATTTCTATAACTTTTGAACCACCTCAATAACAAATGATGCTTATTAAAGTTGATAATAATGAAACAATTAATAAATGATTACTCAATGATAAAAATTCTGTTATTGAGATTTTCAAAGTTAAAACTGAAAAACTGGAAACAATAGAGAAATATTACAAGAATTGGAATAAATGAAATAATTGCTGAACAATGGTGACAGCATCAAGGAATTCAAAGACCTGCAGTGGAAAAATTGTTAAATATTTGGAAGCTTTGGAAAAGGCGGTTTGTCATAGTGTGTTAGAATTATAGAAAGCTTTCCATTTGAGTTTTTGTGAAGCATTAATTTAACTGTTTTAAACTATTGCAGAATAGCTGTATTATTAGCAGGAAAAAAGGAAGTTAAATGTATTTTAGTTAAGCTATAGGTTGCGAACAAGAACAAGAGTAGTTTGCAGAGATTTAATTTTACCATAGTGACATTAAAACCAAAATAATAACCCACATTTAGAAATTTAAATACCGTGCCATTAACTTAATTGTTGTTATAAACAAAAATGTAATTTAAATGTATTTTTGTGTTTAAAAGTTTAAAGCCGCTAAGCTATTTATAGCTTATTAGTGTGAGTAAAAAAAATATACCAAAGAAAAGAAAGGTTTGAAATATATCAGACTAATTTCCAAAATATCTGGTGTATTTGAAAGAAAATATCAATGAAACTTGCACCAATGATGAAAAATATGTAAATTATCGATAGTCACTTCTCTTATAAAACTTGCAAGCTTTCATATGTATTGTGGTACTTGCAGGTTTTCATACAAATTGTGGTGCTTGCAAGTTTTCATAGAAATCTGTAGGACTGATTAATGTATTAGTTCTCAACATAATACTTTATTACTGACAGTAATAATATCTTCATTATTGTAGTGGTTAACTAATGTGTAATTAGTAACATTCTTTCCTTCACTTGAACCAGAAATCAGTTAAACATAGCAATTAATTTTCAAAATCTGTAAGGTTTTTACAGAAAAATATTCTTTTCTTGATGTGGTGACAGATAAGAGCAGCAGGGCTCTGTTGACTTGGCTATAAATTTAGTTATTAAAGATTATCTGTTAATCTATAACAACAATGGCCAAACTGCAGCACTGAGATGACAATGGGTTTAGGTATTATTTTTCCTAAAGCAGGTTTAACAACCCATCAGCAGAATTTTAAAGTAGTCACAACATTTAAGACTCAGTAAAAGTCTTCAAACAGACAGAGATTAATCAATCAAGTTTAAAGAGTGAAATTGTGGCTTAATAAATTTTGTCTTTTATATAATTTTTTTAATAAATATATGTTGTGGCATTTGAACATAGGAAAATTTTTATATATGGTTCTCTTTATCAGACAAGTTGGTCATTACTGATCTACATATTAATGATTTTTAGACAGTGAGCTGTAAGATGACTGTTTCAATCCTAGATTTTGTTTTTCTAATAGATGGGAAAGTTCATCAATTCAGTATTAAAATACTAAGGGAAATCTAACTGAAAATATAAGTCAGGATTAGTTCAATTCTATTTTGCATACAAATGAAGGATCTTATTCAGTTATAACCCTGACAGAAGAGAGTCGTTCTCTTTCATGCTTAGTTTGCATTCTCTGAAATTGAAAATATTTTCTGCCTCATAAACCTGCAGATGAAGAGTGATACTTTCATTTATGAGCAATTGTAAAAGTGCATATTCTGTAGATGCAGAGGAATGAGCTGCAACTATGATAAAAAAAGCAGTTTTCTATCGTGCAGTTTCTAATATGTGAGACTACTAATGATAGTTACAAGCAGAAACTTGCAGTTGAAAAGGATTAGAAAACATAGCTTACCAACAAATGAGCCTAGATAACAAAGTGAATGAAAATAAAAATGAAAATGAAAATAAAATCATTGAAATTCTCAGTCTTTAGTCTGTCTGATGTGGTAATAAAGTATTCAAATTGGTGCACATTAATATCGGTGGTTGTTATACAAATATAGGAAATACAAACATTATACATCTATCCTTGTTTATCACTGGTGTTTGATTACAAAAAGAATAAAAATAAGCTCTACTGTGTTAAATGAATCAGTTATAAATGAATAACAGAAGATATAAGAAAATTTGGTTTTATTCCAGGACTCCAAGTTGTCCCTCTTACTAATGCAAATAACACCACCAAGCAGTTTTAAATACATACAATGATAATGTTTCATGATTGGAATAATATTTAGAGTAGAATTTAATAACATATGATCAATGGATAATAAAAACATAACACTGAAAAATATTTTTCTCTTCAGTGGTGGCATGTCGAGGGTATGTGTAAGCAAATTCATATAAAAAATATGCAAGCTTGCAGCATGGTGATGTGAATATGAGTGATAATTAGTGCAATTTGGACAGCTGAGCATTGTGGGCGATTGCTGGGGCATGCTTTTGCAGTCCAAGCAAATCTTTAACTGATTGCCAACCTGTGTTATCACAGGTTAATTTATAATGAGTGTAGCATGGCTTACAATTAATCATGCCATGTTATCATTGACCAGTGATAAAAAAAGGATAGATGTACAACATTGTATAACTCAAAACTTTGAGTGAAGTTGACTGTTGACAGGTCAGTGTTGCAGAACTACTTAGTACCAATACTGGAGCTAGCTCTTTGCTCATTTCAGCAGATGGCTGATTCATTAGGCTGGTGTATTTTGTGCAAGAACAGGAAATAACAAATGTGTGAAAAATGATAAATAAAAAACATGTGAAAATTATCCACAATTAAACAAACTTTACATTAATTAGACTAGGAATAACTAAGAAATTAACATCACAAACATAATAGAAATTCTTTAGTAATACATACAGACTGGAATTTTTTTCTTTCTCTGAGAGACATCCAGTTGACTCAATCTTTGTGCTGCCTATTTTAGCTATTTCAGAATTCAATCTTCAACATAAGATTGAACTTAGAACTCCAAAACACTAAACTGGATTATGCATGGCACCTACTAATGTCTTCACAACCTTCTCATATTGAAATACTGTATTTTTGTAGTCCAGCTTATTTGCTAATTCTTCTTAATATTATTTATTCATGAAAATTGTGTAACTCTTCATGAAGGTAAAGACAAGAGAAGAGCATGATATGATATGCAATAAAATAGAGATGATTCTTCTTTTTCATCATCATCATCATCATCAGCTGCTGCTGCTAATGTCTGTTTTCCATACTGGCAGGCCAAAAAGCTGTACCAGGTTCATTAACCTTGTTTATTAAACTGAATAATATTTCAACAGTATGTCTTTGGATTCCAAAAGAAAAATGAAAAATACACAGAAATATAAAAATTCAAAATTTGAACTGGATTACCCAGAGTTCCTTTCTAGATGAAAAGACATTTAGAAAGAATTTATGCAGTTCTGTGTATGCTTCTGTTTAACCTATATATGCCCCTGGTTGCATTTTCGCAATGCAAAACCTGCTCCTACTTGTTTGGACATGAACTTGCCAGGAAGAATCTGACTGAACATATGAAATGTTCAGTAGGTAGTTGACACTCGTAGCTAACAGTTGCATACTGTCCTCTTCCAAATTGTGAAAGCTTACCATAATGTTTAATCTAAATACAGTGAAATTTTGAGCCTTCATTTTGTCATGGGCATATATAGGTTATACCAGAAGAAGAAGATCGATATACTGTTGAAATATTGTTCAATTCAATAAACGAAGTCAATTCATATTTTATTACATATTGCATTGTCATTAAGTCAAAAGTTAAAAGCTGAGAATACTTAAGAGAAGTTTAGAAAAAAAAAAGAACAAAATATAAAGTTATGAAACTAAAATGATAAATATTTTAACTAAATTCTTCAAATTTTGTAAATTTTATTAGTTTCTTTAAGCTACTTTATGGATCTTATTTTACTATAAACAATTCCAAAGAGATTTGCTAATCTATGAATCTAATTTAATTTAAACTGTTAATAAACTACTACATTTTAGCTTCCTTATATAACATGTATTTCCACATTACTTGGAAGGAAGCCAGAAGCAACAGACATTTTAATATTCCATCTGTTTTTAACTGTCGGACTATTACAACATAGTTTATTATAACAAAACAAGCCATGAAGAAGTTATTAAAAAAAGTCTTCTTCAAAAATCAAACAGTAAAAAAAAAAAAAAAAAA
>NC_068991.1:66248445-66251689 GCF_001194135.2 Octopus bimaculoides
ATATATATATATATATATATATATATATATATATATATATATATATATATATACATACATACATACATACATACATAAATTAGGCTGCTTTACAGATGAAAAATACTTTAATATTTGGTATTTACATCTTCATTACATTTTAACCAATTTGAGCTCTAATCATCATGAGATGCCTTATCAAGGACTGCTTTTAACTAGTGACTTTCATTTCAAGACTGAAAATCATAACCTCTTTCTTATCCATGAGGCCACTGACATATATACAATTAATGCAATGTATATTATCTAAGTTATTTGAATTTAACTTTGGTTTCCATTGTGTTTTACACTGGAACGAAATCTCCAGAATCGAGAATTATAGTGGAAATTTAGACATGGTATGTGTAACACTTGCTGATAACATTGTCAGTAATTTTGGTATTGCTCAGGATGGTTAGCTTTACTGACCTAAGAATGTCACATTAATTGTAGATGTGTCAGGAGTCTCAAGGTGAGTGGATAAGTGCATTACAACTCTTACTTTCTTAGTTCAAATCCTAGCTGTTACTAGGGATTCAGAAGAAAGACATTTGATGACAATTAGATAAGAGATGCAACCTATTGAAACACAGCATAGATCTCTCATCTTTTATTTGTTTCAGTTATTGGACTGTGGCCATGCTGGGGTTCTGCCTCAAAGGGTTTAGTAGAACAAATTGACCCCAGTACTTATTCTATAAGATAATAAATATAAAAAAAAACTATTTCACTTGTAGAGATAAGGGTAATAGTTTGAATAATTCTAATATTATTTATAACAACTCATCTCAGACATTTCAATATTTAATTCCATTCTAAACCTGAAATAAGTCTTTTACTATCTTGTACAGCTTTTTCAGAAAAACAATACTAGAAACAGCAGTAACAATCTTTAAAAAAAAAAAAATGAAGGACACTAATGTAATTCTAGATACACTATGACTGAAGAAAAAATAGAGGTAACTAAAATGGCTGTGGTTCCAATACCTTTGATCAAAGATCTTTTGGATTAGAAGGTTGACCTGAGGCTAAATAACCAAACAATCTAAAACTCTGATAGCGATAAATAAAATAAAAAAGAGTAATATTCTTTTAATACCATCCAGCCTGAGAAGCTGCTCTTGGTTCTATAATACAAACTTCTTGTTTTAAAGCAATCTAAACTAAAACTTTCCATAAAAATTTGGTGTTGATTTATGTTTCAAACACCAGCCTGATAACAACAAGCTTCTTTTCCTAAATTCTTTGTTATCTTCAAAATTAACTGAAACAATGGCAGTGTATTTCTGTAGAAATATGGTAATCATGATTATGATTAAATATTAAATCTTATGAAACATTTTCAAAATGTTTTATTTGTAGATATCTTCTCACACCAAACACTGGTTCTCAGAAAGATTATATTAAATAATATCAGATTTACTATTGATTTCTCATCTCATATTTCTGGTTTGTTTTCTTAAAATGTAGAAGCTGATGCTTGCAGTTGAAATAGTAACCTACGTATCATAATGTATATACACTGTTGACAGGCTAGTTACTGTGGAATTTATCCCAAGATAAAATCTTTTATAGATGTGTTGTGTTAAAAACAGTAAATATTAGAGGGAGATGAAAATTCTGTCCAGCAGTAGTTAGCGAGAATGCCAGATGCATTTTGGCCTTCACAGTGAGTACTTACAACTAGCCACATGCTCAGACAAGAATCCATCAACTCTGATGGAGAAAACAGTGAATAAAACAGTCACTGGTGTTACAAATAGCTACCCAGTTGAAAAAAAGTCTGGCATGTGCAATTGAGATAGTATTTAATTAAAATAGCCATCTATGTATCATACTCAATGTATATATCACTGCCAATATGCACAATACTAACAATTCTTTCAATATTAGCAATCAGCAGAGAATTCAATATTGCAACTGAATGTGTATCCGACTGCTAACCAAGTAGAGTCTGCTGTACTAAGATTTGAATGTGTGATTTATTTGGTTATAACAGCAGCACCTTAACCTGACATCCACTGAGCCTCTTACATTACTTATCTTCCTCATAGATGCAGGCATGGCTGTGTGGTAAGAAGCTTGCTTCTCAACCACATGGAGCTAGGTTCAGTCCCATTGCTTGGCACCTTGGGTAGCTGTCTTCTTCTATAGCCTCAGGCTGACCAAAGCCTTGCAAGTGGATTTGGTAGATGGAAACTAAAAGAAGCCTCTTGTGTGTGTGTGTGTGTGTGTGTGTATGTGTTTGTTCCTCACCACTGCTCAACAACCTGTGTAGGTGTGTTTATGTCCCCATAACTTAACAATTCAACAAAAGAGACCGATAGAATAAGCATCATGCTTAAAAACACAAAAACTGGGGTTGATTCATTCAACTAAAAATTTCTCATGGCAGAGCTCCAGCTTGGCTGCAGTTTGATGAGTGAAACAAGTAAAAGAGAAAGGATACATCATGGATTCTCTCTTCATTTCAATGATGGAAATTTGATCAACTCATTAAACTAATAAGTGGCTGAATATTCCACCGACACATGTTCACTTCAAATAATTCTCAGGCTAAATCAGCTTAACATCAAGTGATAAAGGTAGCTCTTTGAATTACAAGTACAACCAACAGAGAGAAAGAGAGAGAGAGAGAGAGAGAAAGAGAGAGATAGAGAGGGAGAGAAAGACAGAAAACAAAGTGAGAGAGAAAGAAAAGAATCGTCCCCAGTATCATATTTGTACTATAATTATTGACCCTCAAAGGACGGAAAGCAAATTTGACTTCGGCAAGATTTGAATAGAAGGTCATTGGAAACTGAGATGATTAAAAGAAGACATTCCAAAGTGACGCTCTGATAAATATGCCAACATATTACTTTCTCCATCATATATACATACATTACCATCATCATCATCACTTAATGTCCGTTTTCCATGCTAGCATGGGTTGGATGGTTTGACAGGAGCTGGAAAGTCAGAAGACTGTACCAGACTTCATTGTCTGTTTCGGCAGGGTTTTTATGGCTAGGCACCCTCCATAATGCCAAATGCCTTACCAAGTAGACATACATACATACATATGTATGTTTGTGTGTGTGTGTGTATATATATATATATATATATATATATATATATATTAGCACCATTAGAGCCTAATTGTTACCAGCATTGCTTTCTAGCACTTGTGCTGGTGGCATGTTAGAAAATCATTCGAGCGAGGTCGTTGCCCGTGCCGCTGGAC
>NC_068991.1:66252999-66254386 GCF_001194135.2 Octopus bimaculoides
AAAAAAAAAAAAAAAAAAAAAAAAAAAAGTGAAATGTTTGTATCACCAAACATCATTTTCATAATTTCCTTATTGGAGAAAGGAATAAATTTTTTTTTTCAAACATGAATCTTTTTAAAATCTACTCATTATTTCTTTCAAACAAATATTAAAACTCAAATTCAACAAGCTAACTAACGAAGCCTGGGTAAAACAAATATATTTCAAGCAAGCGCTTACTAAAGCATTTCAGTTAGTATGCTAATAATAATTGTTCTACCTTGGGAGGGTCATTATGCCAATAATAAACACATGCATTGGTTCTATTTCACTTCTTTATATATCAATTGGTCAACTATTTAACAAATTAACTAATTGAGTGCTTGATTAGTCATTCAGTTAGTCAGCCAGCTGGATTTGTCAAAAATAAGTCTGTGTGTCTATCTCCTAAGGAGACAAACAAACAAACCTAAAAGATCTGGTGTAGAGAGAACATATAATTCAGGAGGTTGAAAATGGTTATGAAAGGACTTTCATAGACCTGGCTGATTGATTGAATGACTAACCAATTACCTAAATGATTGATTAGTTAATTAGTTAAATAGTTAACCAACTGACAAATAAAAAAAAAATAAAGAAGTGAAATAGAGCCAATGTGTGTTTATTTATGGGCATAATGACCCATACAGGATACAACATATGTTTCAACACACAAGAAAAGAGATAGCTGTAGTGTTAGTCATTAAAATCAAAGGAATGTTTCCTCAAGCTTCATGAGCCTTCACTCTATTTGATAACACTGACAGAAGGGTAAAAACGAACTGGAATTTGAGAAAACTGGCAATGGTCTGCATTGGCAAAATAAACAGTTTAAAGAATTTCTGAAACATAAACTTCAACCCAAAAATGTTATATCTTACATATCACTTCAAGGAAATACTCATCTTAATTTAACAGATCATTTTTTAACTTCTAGTAAATCTGATATTTGTTCTATATTAACTGAGGCATGTCTTCTAATGTCTGTTTATATATGTGCATGTCAGTGTGTGTTTCTTTTATTTCTAACATGTAAATATGTGCATTTGATATCTTTGGTAAATATCAGTGCGATATCAAGGCTAAACAGAAGAGACTTCTATATATACTGATGTATAAAGGGCAGACAGTAAATAATGGATATTTTATCTGTTCCTGCAACCCTTGGTGGCAGGAACAGATAAGATTCCCACATGCATGTAGAAATAATAAATTATTGACTTCACCAGTCTGAGTGGACCTGAAAAGGTCATGAGGCTTGTGCTTTTCCTTGATTTGAATGATAACACTAATTACAAACTTGCAAACACACACAAAAACATTATTTATAGGTTTATGTACACTGCTTCAAGTACACTGTTCCAAAAAG
>NC_068991.1:66255105-66255390 GCF_001194135.2 Octopus bimaculoides
GAGAGAGAGAGAGAGAGAGAGAGAGAGAGAGAGAGAGAGAGAGAGAGAGAGTGAGAGAGTACATACACACACTACAACACGTGGGCTTATAATTCATAAGATCACTTTAACCACACACTGTTTCATGCTTATCCTGGTTGGCTGGCCAGTAGTTACATTAAGTATACAAGTGTTTGTGGCATGCTTAACCACTTAACTATAATAAAACTATGAGTAGATTGACTTTATGCAAACACACACACACAGCGTATTGAGTGTTAGATTGGTTATAAATTACGAAAAAAA
>NC_068991.1:66255400-66256406 GCF_001194135.2 Octopus bimaculoides
TGATTCTATTGTCTCATACAAGATGACATATGAGACTATCTTGGATAATATAGTTTTAGATATAACCTGTCTGAATAACCAATGGGATGATTATAACTGGAAGGCTTTTGATCAGATATTTAGTTAGTTAGGGATGACCTGGGACTCAACAACAGCCACACCAGTATGACAACTATATACACAAGTGCACAACTATATACATATAAACATACACATAGGTATAGGAGCACTCTGTCGGTTATGACGACGAGGGTCCCAGCTGATACGATCAACGGAACAGTCTGCTCATGAAATGAATGTGCAAGTAACTGAGCAATCCACAGACACGTGTACCCCTAATGTAGAGCAATGACCAATATAAGGTTGTAGAAAATGCAATAAGGAGAAAAAACAAAAAGGAACACGTTAGCTTATATTATTGTGATCTGATCTTAGCGAGTATGTATTTCAGTCTTATTAGGGCTCCTCAACCAAGCAATGCTTTCTCTGTAGTTGCTAGATTAAGGATAAGAGACTCGTTTGTATTGATGTACAATATTATACAAGAATAGGCATCAGAAATTATAATGAATCAAAGAAATTATGAAGACACCATCTGCAGAGAAAATAACAATTGACTTCATGCCACCACTTAATAAATATAAGATATTTAATTAATATATAAAATTAGTATTAATCAATGAATTAATATCTCATTCTCCTAACATCATAATATTACTAATTACACCCCAGCACTACCATGATATTTATTATAATGGCCTAAGTTTGACTTACTTTTTTGTGCAGATGATAGCCTGGGTAATTTCCTTCAGACATTATCATTGATTGGTTAATCAGGTTTTCAGAATTACCAAAATATGACATCATTGTAATTACTTTTCTTAAAGAAAATGTGTGTGCGTGTATATTTTGTAGGTATTCTGAGATATTTTTGTGAAATATAAATATATACTTTTTAAGACATTTGCTTTGTTTTTGTTAATTTTATATGATATTACTTTATTTC
>NC_068991.1:66258344-66263798 GCF_001194135.2 Octopus bimaculoides
TATATATATATATATATATATATATATATATATATATATATATACATACACACAGACACACACACACACACACACTTACTGCAATCTATAAATTATAACTACTATATTATACACATATATTGCAGAGGGAAACAATTTTATTTCGTATGTCACAGCTATTTTCCTCTCTTTTACTTGATAGAGTTTATACTTTTTAAAATACATACCTGGAAAAAAATCTATTTTTTGTGCAAAAATGTAACACAGTAGAAAAAAAAAACCTTGTTAGAAGGAGTATAAAAAGGATTAAAAAAAAATGAAGAAAAAACAAAACTGCAATGTGTGGGAAAACATTTTTACCAACACTGATTATAAAATCACTTCAACTCAAAAGTGGTTATCAAAATAAGATTAACTTTAAAATAGAAAGCCATTGAAATCTGCACAATACAAAGTCAACTTTGAAATCTGCTTGACAACAAGTGAGTTGTGAAATGTGTTCAACACAGTTATAAAATCACTTCACCACAGTGTAGGAAACCTGCCCAGTACAACACATGAAATCTGACCAACACAAAGTACGAAATTTGTCCAACACAAAGCATGAAATCTGACCAACACAAAGTACAAAATATGCCCAACACAGTATTATGAAGTCTGACCAGGACAAATTTAACAATGAAATCTGCTTGAGACAGCATATGAAATTTACTCAACATAGAATTAATAAGGAAATCAGTCCAACACAGCATATGAAATTTACTCAACACACAAGGTTAACAATAAAGTCTGTCCAACATAGCATATGAAATTTACCCAACACAAAGTTAACAATGAAATCTTTCCAACATAGCATGACATGGTTAACTATGAAGATTTTCTAAAAGAAAACCTAGTCATGAAATGTGTCCAGCAAAACAGTCAGTCAGGCAATCTGTCCAAAAGTCAGTCATATAATGTGTACAATGTATAAGGACTGAAAACAAGACATTTCAAAAATGAGACAGACATAATATGATATAACCTCAAAGAACAACAGTACGGCAAATACACAAAGTTGATTATGAAATTTACTTTAAAAAAAAGAAAGAAAAAACAGTATATTTCAGAAGTTAATACGATACAAAGTTTGGAACATACAAACATCACAGTTGAGAAAACTTCACCCACTTCCCCCTCACCACACACACAGAATACAGAAAAAATGAACTATCACATCAAAGCAAAATGGTGAAGGTTATTGGTATTTGGAAACAAATAAAGTGGGAAGATCAGGAAGTTTGTATAATGAAAAGGTGTGCCATGTGAATCAGATTGAATGACAAAAGGAGAAAAGATAAAGTTTTAAATTCATAACAGGAAAAAGGTTCTGTGTTGTTCTGAGTAATGAAAAAATATCGAGCATGTAAGTGTGTGTGTGTGTGTGTTTGTTTGTTAGTAAAGGCTGTATCTCATCATCAGTCACCATGAACGCTAGTGTTGAGAAAACAATGAAATGGGAGAATTATTCATCAATAAATTACAATAGAGAAATTTTGTAATCTGGTTTGCTGTCTTGAAACAACTATTGTTGTTTAACACATGGCCAGACCTGACTGAGAAAATCAATGATCAAAAGTATTCCAATAATGATGACCATCCTGTCTTCTTAGAGTATTACTTTATCTAATGTATCTTATTCTTGTATAAGACAGTAAAGTGAGATTTAAAGGAAATTTGGCTGCTATTTTTAGGAGGCCAAGCAGCCACAGCAATGTTCCTTAGTGTTAACTAATAGCAAAGCTGAAGTGTATTTCATTTTAATGTATATAATACATATCATAGATATTAAAGTCATATATGAGCTTATATTTCAATTTAGTATGTATATATAATATCATAGATATTTTCATGCTTGACTTTTTTTAAACTTTTGTTTTCAGTGCATAAGCCACATATATTGAATGATTAGCCATGTGTATTTTTATGATTTCACAGTAAAGATATAATGTGAATGTAGGTACCTGTCAAAGACTAATAGAGAATGAGTTATAGCAGAAGTAAAATGAAAGTGAGTGGAAGGATGAGGTGTCTGTTATATTTGACAGGAGGAGCAAACAAAGAAGAAATGAATAAGAGAATTTAAATGAAAGAAATGTTGGAGTAGGTAATACAACAATGGTAAGAATAGGAAGAGTCATAGACAGAAAATACCGAAGAATAATATATATGATTGAAACAGAATAACATGAGTTATCTTCCTTATATATATATATATATATATATATATATATATATATATATATATACATACACATACACACACATATGGTTCAAAATAACACAAAAAACAAAAGACATAGACAGGAGAAGGAACAACAAACAAGGTGTATTAGTTTGCTCATTCACACACACACACACACACACACAAACAAACATAGACAAACATTTTAAATGAACACAAAGCATCCTTTGTCTCCAATTTGTCTTTAAAGATAAACCACGGCGGGTAGTCATGGTGGGTATATTGGGCTTCATATATTTGTACCTTGGTGTCACATTGATAGTATGCACTGTTCTCTCATTCAATAATAATAATAATAATAATAATAATAATAATAATCCTTTCTACTATAGGCACATGTCCTGGATTTTTCTGTTGAGGGGGACAGTCGATCACATCGACCCCATTACTCAATTGGTACTTTATTTACCAACCCCCAAAAGGATGATAGGCAAAGTCGACCTCGGCGGAATTTGAACTCAGAATGTAAAGGCAAACAAAATACTGCCAAGCATTTTGTCTAGCATGCTTACGATTCTGCCAACTCGCCACCTTAATAATAATAATAATAATAATAATAATAATAATAATAATAATAATAATAATAATAATAATAATAATAAAAATTATAATAAATGATGTAGTATATAAATATTTATAGTCATAATTATGGCAAAAAAAAAATGATATTTTGATTTCTCTATTGAAAACCATTTTCTATAATTAATAAAGTGGTCAACGTATTTGTATAACAGATGCATTTTTTATTTTGTATACAACAGAATACATCATATATCGGTATATCACAGATATTATCAGTTGTACGTATGCTTTATTTCACTTTGGTGTTTATAGTATATAAGTACGATAAATATATCCATTAGTTTATATATCTTATTTTTTACTTGTTTCAGAAGAGTTTTTGTTGAAGTCTACTCCAGTACTTGATTTTTTAAAGTCTGGTACTTATCCTGTTAGTTGCTTTTGCCAAACTGTAAAGTTATGGGGACATAAACAAACCAGCACTGGTTTTCAAGGGGGACTGGCATAAACACAGACACAAAGATGTGCACACATATAATGGGCTTCCATACAGTTTTTACCTACCAAATGTTACAAGGTACTGGTCAAGCTGGGGCTATAGTAGAAGACATTTGTCCAAGGTGCATCACAGTGGGACTGAACCCCAAACCACAAGGTTGCAAAGCAAGCTTCTTAACCACACTTGTTTGTTTACCATTCTCATTTGTACCTTTGAATACGTCATGTAAGGTGAAAAGTGAACAATTTGAATAATTGATGATTTACATATATCTTGGAGAAGATAGACTAATGTGGTATTCCTGTGCTCAGCTCCAGGCCTGTGGGAAGATTTGAACCCAGCATGGCTAGTTAAGGAAACACTCATCAGTTACAGAGTGCACTATCACATATAGGGGATAACTGCATAGATTGAGTCATTGATCATCTCTAGATAACTTAATCTATGACATATGACACATGCAACACTAGTGAAAGGATATGAACTACTAAGCTGTTAATTTGTAGCTCAGTAAGCTGAGATTCCCAGTCATCATCATTTAACATCTGTTCTTTCATGCTTGCATAGGTCAGGTGGAATTTGTTAAAGTACATTTTTTACAGCTGGATGCTTTTCCTATTACCAGTCCTCACCTGTTTCAAGCAAGGCAATATTTCCCATGGTCAGACATTTTCCCCCACAGAGAATCGGAAACAAACAGCATTGCTTGTACGATGGTGACTCTCATTTCCAACTATCACACAATGTCTAGATTACATCTGTCAATAAAGTCAACATTGGGTATAAACAGAGTGAAAACAGTTTTTTTTTAAATTAGAAATAGAGTGTTTTTGGTAAGTAGAGTCAAGTGTGTAGATCAGGGATAAAAGACATCACCAAGTGTATGACTCAGTCTTAGAATGTTGAAGTCAAGAATAAGTACATTACTTGGTAACTGCAACTCAACAATGGCAACATCAATTGCACTACAACTGTAACAAAACACCGACATTAAAGATGGTAGTAAAGACAACCAAAACAAGAACCACAACAGCAACACTGACAAAGACCTCAATCTAATATTTAAAGAGAAAAATAATGCTACCATATGTGCCATATGCAATGTTATTTGCACTCTGTACCATCTTTCAATGGTTCTATGTGCAGAATTATACATTCATTATATGTCATTTCAATGTCAACACCTGTAAGATTATAATATATTTATATCAACATACACAGCGCCCAAACTATATTTACATTGCAATAATAGCATCTGTTTGAGTCTATAGGACCCCTATAGTATACCTTAATGACATCATCTGTGACCCTATACACCTCTTATATTATACTTTAGTAACTAATCATAGCACCTATATGATATTTCAATATCAGCATCTGTCTGAGCCCTTACACCCCTCTTAGTATATTCCATTGAATACATTGCAATGACAGCATTTGAATAACCCTACAATTCCCTGTAGTATAATTGAATGACATTATCTGGGGCCCTACAGAATCCATAGTGTATATTTTCAATGAAAGTTCTCACTGACCATGTGATGGTAGATTGAGGGTACAACATGATGAGCCATAAAGTAAGTAGTAGGTAAGGGATTAAAATATTAAAGATGGTAAACAATACACCAATACATGGAAGACAGCAACTTGGACATTTCCCCACCTTAATACTTTTCAAAATAAATCAGTTTAATCAAATAAGATTTGGTGGGATTAGAAAGTGGATTTTTAAAATCAGAAATCATGCAGAAACCAGTGAGGTTTTGGGTAACTCCATGCTTGTTGGGGTCTATACCCCAATCACTACCTTCGGTCCCAAAACTGCAGCTCGTGCAGTACGACTTGGTACTAATGCTTGGAAAGCAATTGCCTCTTGTCTGGATGTAGCTCTCTCTGTCACAAAAGAGCCGCCTTTGGAGGGGCAACATTGGGGTGGTTGAGCTTGAAGTCGACATATACTTATCATTTCCAACTTGTGACAAAAAAAATAATTATAAACCAGCAAATATATCCATTAGGGATGATATATACGATATATTATTTATATAATATATAAATAATATAACTGTATAATATACATACATATATAAATATATGTATGTATGTATATAATATGTATATATATATATATATATATATATAATATAATATATATATGTATATAATATAT
>NC_068991.1:66265915-66276862 GCF_001194135.2 Octopus bimaculoides
AATATCCTTGTTATTTATATTATTGGAAGGATATGATTTAGATGAAAGAACTGCATAATATAGCAGCAGTGGTACAATATGAAATCATGAACTCATAAAAAATGTAACATGATCCCCTATTGGCTTCTATGAAGAGTATTCCAGCTGCCTGGTCAACTGAAATCCCAATTCATTAAATTATTTTGTTAAGTGGTACAGCTACATGTACATAAGGTAAAGAAACCCTTTAGCCATGAATGACAATGGGATTTTATCTAGAAAGTTACCTTCTGAGGCACAAGTCTGGGCAAGATTGTTTATGGAAGACCAGCAGTCACCTAAGCATACAAGCTTCCCCTCTCCACCCCACTGATGTTATCCAAATGAAAGGCAAAGTCTGATGCAGCTTGGCACTAGTGACATTGCAACTCATTTCTACAGCTGACTGAACTGGAGCAATATGAAATAAAGTGTCTTGCTCAAGAACACAACACACAGCTTAGTTCGGGAATCCAACTCACTACCTCATGATTGTGAGCCTGATGTTCGAACCACTGAGCCATATCTCAAACATAATCTTCAGGCAGAAACAGTGTTGCACAATGTATGCAACAAAGTCAGGACCATTGAAGTACAAACACCATAAGATCTTGAATTATAGTATGAGATGGCTGAGTATTCCATAGATACTTGTCTCTTTAGTGTAATTCTCAAGAAGAAAAGTCTTTTGGTTAACAGGTTCAGTGAGATCTTGTATTTAACCATTTAATGTTTGGATTACTCTGTCAAATGTAATGCTCATTTCTTCACATTATTTTGAATTAATTGAATTAATTGAATTAATCATGCATTATCTTATAGCTTCATTATCCCATAGATTTGATGATATGATTGTTTATTCTTTGAATGATATTGTAGAGTAGGTGTGAGAGGCTGAATCTGGCTGGTGTGAACATAAAACTGGTAGAATATTTGGACCAGACAAGGCTAGTTGAAAAGCTAAAGGGTTAAAGTCTAAGTGACTGAATATACCACAGTCTTCTATATTCTTCATGTAATTCTCAACCAAAAATAACAGGACTGTGTTGCAACAAAGTTTGGATTCTTTGAATTACAAGTACAGCCTGTATGATACTCTTCCTAACTGGATTTCAATCTGTAAACTGAATTCCAATTACAAAACTTTGATTAACTTTAGGCCAAAGTAGACGATATCTGTCAAAGAAGCCATACAATGGGATCAAATATAAGACCTTGTAATTGTGGAGTAAATTTCAGAACCATTTGGCCATGTATGCACAAAAGACAGATATCATACTGACAGTCTGTGATCTGTACCAGTATTAGGCCATTCAGTAACTACATAATTTATCATACAAGGAATTTTACAGAGCATTTACAGATTCTTCTCAGTGTGGTATATTTGAGAACATGATGCCACACAGAGCAAGGCATCACACTGCTCACACACACAGTGTTTCAATGTGGTCAGTACTGCTTCCTGTCAGCAAGGGATTAACACTCAAGCCACTCTTCAATATCTTGGTGTTTATTTTAATTTTATTTCTTTTATACCTAGAATGTTTTGTAAGACAAGCTCCAATTATTATTCTTTTAATTGTCTTTGTAAAATTCTTTTTCTGCTTTCTAAATCAACAGTTATACACAAATAATATCTAGTACATTATACACACATTATTGTGAAATGTAGTTTTAGGAGTATAACTTCAACAGTCAAATATAATAATACCTAAATATGTATGTGTACGTATATATGCATGTAAATGTATCTGTGTGTATGCATTTGTGTAAGTATACATGCCTGCATGCATGTCTCTCTTAATGCATCATTTTATGAATGATAGTAAGTGTTTATCTTATATACGTCTCTAGATTTCTTTCTGAGACAATCAGCTTTAATGTTCTGTTGAACTGTCTATCATCATCTTTGTTTCATCATCACTTAATGTCCACCTTCCATGCTGGCATGGGTGGGATGGTTTGACAGGAGCTGGCCAGGCGGAAGCCTGCACCAGACTTCTGTGACTGCTTTGGCAGGATTTCTACAGCTGGATCATCATCATCATCATCGTCGTCGTTTAACGTCCACTTTCCATGCTAGCATGGGTAGGACGATTTGACTGAAGACTGGCGAAACCAGATGGCTACACCAGGCTCCAATCTGATTTGGCAGAGTTTCTACAGCTGGATGCCTTTCCTAACGCCAACCACTCTGATATATATATGTATGTATGTATTTATATATGTATATGGTATGCATCCATGGATATCACCATGATCATAATTTGTAATTTCTCTTGACAGCATGTAGCTCCCTAAGGTACGCAGGCAGCTAGCTTAATAAGCCCCTTTTAATGATCACATGATTTCATTTTTATCTAAATAAAAAAAAGGTAAAGACCTCCATTGGTCATGAATGCCTAGAAAGTTACCCTCCGAGGCACAAATCTGGGCAAAATTGTTTATGGAAGACCAGCAGTCACCCATGCATACCAGCCTCCCATCTCCATACCACCAATGTTATTCAAGGGAAAGGCAAAGGCTGATACAGCTTGGCACAAATGATGTTGCAACTTATTTCTACAGCTGAGTGAACTGGAGCAATGTGAAATAAAGTGTCTTGCTCAAGAACACAACACACAGCTCAGTCCGAGAATTGAGCTCATTACCTCATGGTTATGAGCCCGATGCTCTAACCACTGAGCCATGTGCCTTCAATCCCTATCTAAATATATCTCATATATATTTACCTCATAACTCAACTCACTGTTGGTAATACTTCATAATTTTAAATGTTTTTTTGAAGTCAAAATGTTAATTCATGAATTAAAAATATTTTTGGTATCTAACTAAAGGAAGGAATTTTAAGAAATGGTAAAGTAGAAATTGTTACCTGATCGTCATCAAATCCTGTCTCTTCATCCATGAGTCTGGAAGGGGAAATAACAGACAGATAAATATAATGAAGTCTTTACATACCAATTGATACACACATTAATCAGCAGATATGCATCTGTTATTCTTGTTCCAGTCACTGAACTGTGGCTATGCTGGAGCACTTATCTTAAAGGGTTTTAATTGAATGAAGTGATTCCAGTATTTCTTTTTCTAATTAAGTCTGGTACTATTCTATAGGGCTCCTATGCCAAACCACTAAATTACAAGGATGTAAACAAACCAACACTGGTTATCAAATGGTATGCATATGTGTAACAAACACAGATATGAACACACACACACACAAATGATGGGTTTCCATACAGCTTCCACTGACCAAATTCACTCACAAGGCAATGTTTGGCCCAGGCTTATGGTAGAAGATACTTGCCCAAAGTGCCACTCAGTGGAACTGAATCTAAAACCACATGGTTGGAAAGCAAATTTCTTAACCATACAACCATTCCTGCACCAGCACATATTCTGTGTCTTTGTGTCCATGTTTATTCCCCAACCATCGCTTGAGAACCGATGTTGGTGTGTTAATGTCCACATAACTTAGTAGTTTGGCAAAAGAGACCGATAGAATAAATACTAGGCTTACAAAAAAGAATTCCTGGGGTTGATTTCTTTTCCTAAAACCCTTTAAGGTCGTGCTCCAGCATGGCTGCAATCAAATGAGTGAAACAAGTAAAAGAATAAAAGAAAATACACATACAGAGCAAGTAGATTTATGATATAGATATTTAAATATGCAAAACAGTAGAAGCCATTATTATAATCATGGATATTGTTATCAAAATCAGTGGGTCCTATATAATTATATCTACTGCTTAATGTTATCAGCTAGTTATTGTTAAGATCCATGATCCATATTACTAAGAAGTTGCTTGCACACTTAAGCTCTATATTGCCACTGAGGGTGGCAGTGCACATTTTCCAGTACCTCTTCTGCATGAGGCTTCTGGATATCCACTGAAAGGATTCACTTAAAACTGATTACCACATCTTGTAGTTCTTTGGCTTCCTGGACTCACCCACAAGGCAGTGCAAGCAGCTCTCTTTGTCCTAGCTAATGAGCTCTATTCCATCTCCTCTCAAACAGATGGATCATGCATGAAACATTTTGGCACAGCTGTTTCAGCACAGCCATTTTGGTATCAATGATTTGATGCTGACTTTTTTTTATAACAGATATTTTAATGCTTCTCTTGTTTTCTCCCCGCTGCCCCAGGATGGTGTTTGTCTCTATTTTGGATGAAAAATTTTCATCTAAAATAGAGACAAAACCCATTCCCCCATGTGATCGGCTAGAAAAATTGTTAATATTAAGATATTTTTCTTAACATGAAACCAATGATAACTTTAATACACAAATACAGAAATTTTATCCACCAGTGTGGTGTTGAGCATTCATTCTTGTTTGATATTTACACATATATATATATATATATATCAATCTACAAACATTATTTTGAACCACTGAGCCCCGAGAAACAGCACAGTTGGATTTGTAATACTTTTCTTCAACCCCTTTAATTCTCTATATCATTTGTATTCTGTAGTGGAGATGCAATGGCCCAGTAGTTAGGGCAGCGGACTTACGGTCATAGGATCGCGGTTTTGATTCTCAGACCGGGCGTTGTGAGTGAAAACACCTAAAGCTCCATGAGGCTCCAGCAGGGGATGGTGGCGAACCCTGCTGTACTCCTTCACCACAACTTTCTCTCACTCTCACTTCCTGTTTTTGTTGTGCCTGTAATTCAAAGGGTCAGCCTTGTCACACTGTGTCACGCTGAATATCCCCGAGAACTACTTAAGGGTACATGTGTTTGTGGAGTGCTCAGCCACTTGCACGTTAATTTCAGGAGCAGGCTGTTCCATTGATCGGATCAACTGGAACACTCGACGTCATAAGCGACGGAGTGCCAACAGACACAGACATTTGTATTCTGTGTAAGTTGGACCTTTTTGCATGTAAACATATATACATATTTTGTATTTCATATATTTAATATACATTATATATTGATCTGTTTAACTTGCTTATCTCTACATTTACTTTATACACACACACACACACACACACACACACACATATATATATATATATATATATATATATATATATATATATATACATATACATATATATAAAGAGAAAATATAACTACAGACATGGGTGATATTGAACAGAGACCAAAGATAAGATTAGAAAAGTAGATCACGTACCCTCCTGTTGACGCCTTCTCAGTAAAGACTCTTACAAGGAAATCTCCTTCACAGTTTGGTTCAAATGTAGAAGGTATGATTAGATAATTACCCGGTTCAAGCTTATGTCGACCACAAATCTCACGCATATTGATGAAGGAAGCAGATTTACCACTTGATGGATGATACTTGAAAAAGTTCATATCTTGCATCCCACTCTTGGGATTTTCACCCAGCTAGAGAAAGAAATTAAGAAAATGCTAATTAGCCTGGTGATTAATTTAAATTTCTGTGTGTGATTAGGTAAGAAGTTCACAAATTCTGAAAAGTAATACAATTCCTAATTCAGGTGACAGATTTTTATCAGTAACTGCATCTTAGTTCTAGTTTCATCAATATTTAATGGCCAGTTTACCTTGCTCACATGGTCAGAGGGCCCAGACAGAAGCAAATTTTTCTAAGGCTGAAGGCCCTTCTTGTCACTAACCTTCACCTGTTTTCAAGCAAGGTAATATTTCCCGCAGCCAGACATATTTTTCATGGAAGACTGACAATAAACCACGTCACTTGTACGAGGTGGGTGCTGAAAAGTTCCTGGCTTTTAGGATATAGGGAAAAGCCTGGTTGGAGGCCCAACCTTCTGAGTTCTTTCACAAGGCTTAGAAAAACTGAAGGACTGCTGTAATAGGTGTGTGAATCTGAGAGGGGGATATGTTGAATAAAACCATAATTAACTGAATCTCCTGCATTTTCTTTTACCCAAAGCCAGGAACTTTTTAGCACCCCCCCTTGTATGATGGTGATGTTCGTCTATGACCATTGTGTGATGTCAACACAATGATACACGCAAACACACTCTTGCATGTATGGATGTTTTCAAATGAATAAATCACTTATCAGGCCATGAATAACAAATTTGGTGTTTGTAGCTGGTGAAGTGTAACAATGCAGAAATGCATCATCATCATCATCACCATCACCACCACCATTACCACCACCACCACCGCCACTACCACCACCACCATCATCATCATCATCATCACCACCACCACCACCACCACCATCATCATTTAATGTCTGTTGTCCATACTAGCATGGGTTGGACAGTTCGACCGGAGCTGGCATATATTCTATTATCCAGTGACATCATTTACAGCTCATCTTGTGTTTACACACATGTCCAAGAGGACTATTTTCACCCAGGACTATCTTGCAGTGGAAAGTCTCATGTCCGAGTGCATTTGAACATGTTGAATATGTCATTACATGAATATATATATATGTATGTATTACCATCATCATCGTTACTATTTAACATCCATTTTCTGTGCTGGTATGGGTTGGATGGTTTGACAGGATCTGTGATGAGTCAGAGGACTTCACCAAGCTCCACTGTCTGCTTTAGAATAGTTTCTATGGTTGGATGTCTTTCTTAAATCTGACAACTTCACAGAGTGTACTGGAGGCTGTTTTTTTATTGTAGCACTGACAGCAGTGAGGTTGCCAAGAAACTTGGAAGACAAGACCCCTCAACTGAGGAGGAGGTGGAGTATAGAGGGAGTGGTATTATGCCAGGTGATGAGAGGTTAAAGTATTGTTAGAGAGGCAGAAACAGGAACCTTGCAGCAGAAGAGATACGGGGCTACTCCAGTTGGAAAAGAAGAGAAGGTGATGAAGAGGTGTCTGGGCATGCTCTTAAGTTATAGGAAGGTGAACACAAGAGAAGTAGTCCGGAGGATTGGACAGGGTAAATGTGTGGGTAAGTTTGTGAGAGTGTGAAAAATAGTGGCAGATGGATAGAAATGGAGAAAGAGGTAGATCATCATCATCGTTATCATCATCGTTTAACGTCTGCTTTCCATGCTAGCATGGGTTGGACGATTTGACTGAGGACTGGTGAAACCAGATGGCTACACCAAGCTCCAATCTGATTTGGCAGAGTTTCTACAGCTGGATGCCCGTCCTAACGTCAACCACTCCGAGAGTGTAGTGGGTGCTTTTATGTGACACCGGCACGAAGGCCAGTCAGGCGGTACTGGCAACGGCCACACTCAAAATGATGTATTTTACATGCCACCTGCACAGGAGCCAGTCCAGCGGCACAGGCAACGATCTCGCTTGAATGTCTTTTCACATGCCAGGAAGGCGAACCAATATTTTGCAACAACATATATTCTGTATATTAACAAAGCTAAAAGCGAGCAACTAAATATTTTGTAGACGACATTTATCAGTGACATACATTGTAAATCATGTAACCAATAGTCAGCATTTCAATGCCCTGCTTCTTGATTTTACGTCTGTCCTTCTGAAGTACAGCAATCAACAAAGTACACATATTGTCATCATCATCATCATCAGGATCGGTGAGGGAGACCTTAAACTGAGGGTTGGTCCAAAATGTATCTAAAAAGTAAGATGAATAAATAAATTAAAACAAACTGTCTCAGAAATGTTTGTGAAACAATAGATTTGAAGATATTTAAAAAATTTTTTTATTTGTTTGTCATTTGACTGCAGCCATGCTGGAGCACTGCCTTAAAGGGTTTTTTGGTTGAAGAAATGGACTTCAGGACTTATTCTTTGTAAGCCTAATACATATTTCATTGGAATCATTAGCTAAACTGCCAAGTTACTGGGACGTAAACACACACACACACACATATATACACACATACGATGGACTTGTTTCAGTTTCCATCTACCAAATCCACTTACAAGGCCTTGATCAACCTAAGGCTATAGTAAAAGACATTTACCCAAGGTGCCATGCAGTGGGACTGAACCCAGAACCATGTGGTTGGGAAGCCACTAGCATGATATATATATATATATATATATATATATATATATATACACACACATGTATATAGGGGGAATTCACAAAAACAAAAAACAAAAAAACGAAGACAGGTGGTGTAGACAACAAACAGATGCATTAGTTTAACGCTCGGGAAGTGAAAAAGTCTTTAACGTTTCGAGCCAACACTCTTCTACAGAAAGGAACACAGAAAGAAACAAGGAGAGAAAATAAAGAATGTGTAGTGGCTAGCAATATATGTATATGTATATATATCGTCAGTGGATCATATATCTGAAAAAGAAGCATGCTCTAAAGAATAGAGCACTAGTGTATTTACAAGCAGTTAAACATGTCCGGTCATAGAACATCCGACATTGAGCCTGATGCATTGTCTATAACGTATAGCACTTTATGAATGCAAAACCACTGGTCACTCTAGGAGTATGGTTCTGGGTTCAGTCCCACTGTATGGCATTTTGGGCAAGTGTCCAAAGCCTTGTGAGTGTATTTTGAAAATGGAAACTGAAAGAAGCCTATCATGCATATATATGTATATGTGTATATCCATGTCCCCCACTACTGCTTGACAACTGGGGGTCGTGCGTTTATATCCCTGTAACTTAGCAATTCAGCTAAAGAGTCCAGATTTAAAAATTAAATGTACTGGAGTGGATTTATTTGACTAAAATTCTCCAACGCAGTGCCCCAGCACGGTCGTAGTCTAATAACTGAAACAAATTAAAAAATAAAAGAATATATATATATATATATATATATAAGCAAGCATGGATGCATGTTTAAGAGGCTTGCTTTGCAACTGCATGGTTTCAGGTTCAGTCCTACTGTGCAGCATCTTGGGCAAGTGTCTTCTTGACTAATTGATTGACTAATGCTTTGTGAGTTAATTTAGTTGTTAGAGACTGTGTGGAAGCCTGTCATATATATGCACATACATTTGTGTGTGTGTGTGTGTGCACATGCACTTTTATGCTTGCATTCTACCCCAACCCCGCAACACACACCCTTCAGTGTTTGACAAAGTGTCGGATTGTTTATGCTTTTGGAACTTAGGGGTTTGCCAAAAGGGTCTGATGGAGTAAATACCAAACTTAAAAAAGTAAATACTGAGGTTGATTCGTTTGACTAAAACCCTTCAAGGCAGTGCTCCAGCATGGACAAATTCCAACAGCTGAAACAAGTAAAAGAGGAAAATTAAGACAACAAAAACAGACACAAAAAAAATTGGCATTTTTCAAGATCTGTAAATAGAATTACCAAGATAGTTTCTGCAACCGCCAGCACTCACTCTCTTTACCCAAGAGCCAGATTCACAGGTAGATTCCCAGCGTTTCTTTGATCTGGCATTCAACTCATCTTCATCCAGAGAATCAGGAGCCAAGTTACAGATTTCAAGTTTTTGGAAATTGGATATAAAATCTTGGAACGACATCCTGATAATTCAGAGAAGAAACAGAAGAAAATAATAATAATAATAATAATAATAATAACAATAATAATAATAATAATAATAATAATAATGATGACAACAACAACAACAACAACAATAATAATAATAATAATAATAATTCTTTCTACTATAGGCATAAAGCCTGAAGTTTGTGGGAAGGGGACTAGTCGATAACATTGACCCCAGTATTTCACTGGTACTTAATTTATTGACCCTGAAAGGATGAAAAATAAAGTTGACCATGGCAGAATTTGAACTCAAAACATAAAGACAGATGAAATACTGCTAAACATTTCACTTGGTATGTTAACGATTCTGCCAGCACACCACCTTAATAATAATAATAATAATAATAATAATAATAATAATAATAATAATAATAATAATAATACTCCTTTCTACTATAAGCACAAGGGCTGAAATTTGGAAAGAGTGGGGCCAGTCAATTAGATGAACCCAGTATACAACTGGTACTTAATTTATCGACCCCGAAAGGATGAAAGGCAAAGTCAGCCTTGGTAGAATTTGAACTCAGAACGTAGTGACAGGCAAAATACCACTAAGTACTCTGTCCAGCATGTTAACAATTCTGCCAGCTTGCTGCCTTAATAATAATAATGATGATGATCATCGTTTAACGTCCGCTTTCCATGCTGGCATGGGTTGGACGATTTGACTGAGGACTGGTGAAACCGGATGGCAACACCAGGCTCCAATCTAATTTGGCAGAGTTTCTACAGCTGGATGCCCTAATGATGATGATGATGATGATGATGATGTTGATAATAATAATAATAATAATAATCCTTTTTACTATAGGCACAAGGCCTGAGATTTTGGGGGAGGGGACTAGTCGATTACCCCCCCCCCCCCGTGTTTAACTGGTACTTATTTCCTCAACCCTGAAAGGATGGAAAGCAAAGTTGACTCTGGTGGAATTTGAACTCAGATTGTAAGGATGGACAAAATGCTACTAAGCATTTTACCCAGTGTGCTTACGATTCAGCCAGCTTGCTACCTTAATAATAATAATTATAGATAATATGAAGAGTGCAATGCAATTGAAATAGATTGTTTTTTGCTTTGAACGATATTGTAACAGCTTGCCTATCTTTTTCAAGTTCAGAATGTAAAATGAACACAGCAATTCAAAATTATAGCAATAATGATTCCGCCAGCTTGTCTATATTATAATGGAGAAAGCTTCTTATTAATTAGATATGTAACAGTTACTAAAAGTACTAAAAGAAAGCAATTATTAAAAGCTTGGCCATCTGGAAATTTTTATATAAATTCATGTTCCAAGAAATTTCCTACAATTTCTGAACTTTATTAAATTTTTGAACTCCAATTTTTCACAAATTTAAATATTTGTTGCATTCACTGTTGGATATTCCATTTTCATTTGCATAGTCTCTTACTCTCTATTTCAATGTTTTCATTTCAAGTTTTAATTCACTATTTGGAAAACCCACAGTTTATTCTATTAGTATATATTTAATGTAAAAACATTATTTATTGAATGAAA
>NC_068991.1:66277235-66289735 GCF_001194135.2 Octopus bimaculoides
TTTTTCAATATTTTTCTCCTATTAAACACATTTTATGGAATGATGATGCCAAAGTAACACTGGCAGAATATAAGCAACAAAAAAAATTGTAATCTAAATTTTTACCCCCAAAATCAATCAAGCAAAGCCGTGTGTATGTGTAAGAAAAAAAACATCTAACAGAAAAGTATGCTATTAAAATGAATTATTGCTTATGTAACTTTTTAAAAATCACTGTGAATAAATGCCAGCAACAACCTTCTCAGGCTCTCCAATATTTTAATTTATATACTCTGAAGCCATAACATCTAAATGACACTGTAGAAAATTTTGTTAAAAAATATTCATTTTTCTGAATGTTATGAGGCAACAAAGTCAGGGGCCTATACATCTATAGTAATGCCCTTTTATTTATATGAATTTTTCATTTCATGTTTATTTCATTCTTAGTTTGCAATGTTCTCTCTCTCTCACACACACTGCAAAGCTTACAGATGGGCTGCTAAATTGAAATCTCTATGTTGCATTGAGGTGAAGGTAAAACTTGAGAAACTGTGATAAAATAATGAAAGCAATATTTACTAAGTAAGTGAGCACTATTATACAAAGAAATGATTAGAAGCAAAATATCATAAAAATTATTAGAATGGGGAATCAAATATGGAAATATTATCAAGTGGCTAGCAGAAAACCACCCACAGAGTAATCTTTCTGCTAGTTGTCTTAATAATAATGATGATACTGTCATAACTATTCATTGTCTTTATACAGACATAATTTATTTAGGGACTACATTATCCCATGTGTACCCACATCCCTTGTTACTGACTTTAAAACAATTGGGTGTGCTTTATGAGGGAGATTTTGATAGCTATTTCTAGCAACCACATCCACATAGCAGCTCCCTTGTTCTCAATGTTTCATTGGAAAACACTGACTGCAGGTGCAGTTTATAGAGATCACTTGAAAATAATTCAAAGACAAGATGGCAATCCTGGTTGGGGTTGGGGGTTGGTAATTAGACAAAATAAACAACAGATCATATTATTCCTGTCAATCTTTTCAACTACATTAATTTCCAAGGTTTTTATTTCATATATGTGTGTGTGTGTGTGTGTGTGTGTGTGTGTATATATATATATATATATATATATATATATATATGTATACACACACACATATATATACACACACACATATATATATGCATATACATATATATATATATATATACACACACACACACATATATACACACACATGTATATATGCATATACATATATATATGCATATCATGATGATGATGATGATGATGATATGCATATATATATGTATATGCATATATACATGTGTGTGTATATATATGTGTGTGTGTGTATATATATATATATTGTCATATATATATATATTGTTATATATATATTTTGTCATAATTTATATATATGTAAATTGTCATTCTGTTCTGTTTATAAACTTCTTTTATAGTTGGTCGTACCATAAGTTTAATGAGTGTAAGTACTTATACATAGACAACTGACACAGGTATTGTCTCCACAAACTTGTACAGACCCCACCCCCACCACACATACAAGAAAGCAAGCTCTTCAAAAGCTAACAAGTAGCTTTAAATGTGTATCAATTCATCACAATTACAAACTACACTGACAACACACACATATGCACACAAGAGGAAAGCGCTTCAGGGACAAAATATGTGGGCTGATCAATAAGTATCTGGACTGTTGCCATAATAACGAAGCTAAAGCATGGAGAGTGAAGCCACTTGGCACAGATTGACCTTCAACTCTGCTGTGCATGTGCACTAAGTTTTAACATTCTAGCTTACTTCTGCTGTTTACAGCAGTGCTTGGAAGGAACGTGTGCAGCATGTGATCGTTGCATTGACCGTGACAAAGTTGAGCAGGGAATCTGCTTCAAATTTTGCCAAAAGCTTGGCAATACCTGCTCAGAGGCCTATGCAAAGTTTTCAAAAAAGTTTTCATCATTCTTGACACATTCAAAGAGACCTTGTGCAACTGAGACCTGTGTATCTTTTCAGTCAGCTGAAAGCAATTTTGGCACAAACTTGGCAGACATGCGTCTCCTACCCAAATCTTCTGTGATAATGGACTGAACTGAACTGTAACTAATCTACACATCCTCTGATAACTCACGGATGGTGATTTGACAATTTCCTGTCACAGCTGCAATGTTTTTCTCAGTTCTGCTGGTTGTGGGTCTCCCAGGATGTTCATCAATATTGGCATTTTTTTGTCCATTTTGGAAATGTCTGAACTACTTGTACACTTGTGTGCGGGTCATACACTTCTCTCTTATCTGTAGCTCCAATGATTCTGCCACCCCACCATCTTCATGATAATAATAATGGTTTCAAATTTTGGCACAAAGCCAGCAATTTTAAGAGAAGGGAGAAAATAAATCAATTACATCAGCCCCAGTGTTCAACTAGTACTTATTTTATTGACCCTGAAAGATAAAAGACAAAACTGACCTCAGTGGAATTTGAACCTAGAAAGTAAAGAGTTGGAATAAATGCTGCTAAGCATTTTGCACAACTCACTAACGATTCTAGCAGACCAATGCCTTGCTTCATGATAATAATAGTTTCTAACATAAGCACAAGGCCTGTAATTTGGGGAAGGGAATAACTGATTCTATCAGTGTCCCCAGTCCTACTATACTTGACTGGTTGATATTTTATTAACTTGGATGATGAACAGCAAGTTGACCTTAGCATGAATTGGACTTAGAACTGAAATGAATGTATTTATATACTGCAAGGCAATTTACCCAATAGTCTAGGATTCTCCTAGTATAATTCTCAATTTACCATTATTTTACAATTTTGAATAAATTACATAGTTGTACATGGTATTGTTTAATCTATGTGCCAATAGCTTCCTTTGTGCTTATGACATGATAAAATACACCTCAGTTTATTAGCAAACAGGGATAACAGGCATAAAATGATGATGAGAGATCAGTGAAGGAGATGCTAGTATCCTTTCTGCAAACAAATTATAGATTATCCAAGGAATCACTTACCAAAATTCGCCATCATCTTCATACACCAAACCAATTTCATTTCTTTCAGCTTGACTGATAAATTTCCATTCTTCAGATCTGAAGATAGAAAAAGATGTTGAATTAATTAGAAATTAAACTGAACAAGAAATACAGAGTTCAATACATTTGATGTAAACAAGAGAATAGTAACCAAATTTCATGTTTTAACTACAAGATGATGCAGAAAATCCTCCAACAGATTCCTCTGCTGCACCTTGCTGTTAATGAAGTGAGGTAGGTGGTAATGGAAGCTTCATGTAACTGATGTTTTACCATTTGATCATACAGCAGCTGAATCAGAGCTGGTTCATAGTTAAACAAAAGCAGACTCAACCCATTTGTTACCATTTTTCTGTTGAAATAAAACAACAACGACAAGGGTTCGACTTGATCCAATCAATGGAACAGCCTGCTTGTGAAATTATTGTGCAAGTAGCTGAGCACTCCACAGACACACGTACCCTTAATGTAGTTAGTTCTCAGGGAGATTCAGTGTGACACAGAATGTGACAAGGCTGACACTTTGAACAACAGGTATGGTTCATTTTCACCAACTGAGTGAATTGGAGCAATGTGAAATGAAGTGTCTTGTTCAAGGACACAATGCATTGCTGGGAATCGACCTTATGACCTTACAATCATGAGCCAGATTCCCTAACCACTAAGCTACACAACTTCCTCTGTTGAAATACACTGCCTTTGTTAACATAACATAAATTAACATAATTAACATAACATTACAAGTTTACATAAAATTAACATAAAATTAAATTAACAAATTAACATAAAATTTTGATGAGAAATTTCAATTTAGATCAAAATACAACAGGAGGTTTGTGTCATAAAACTGGGGGCAATTTAGTTGGCATTAAAAGAGTTAACCTATCACCTGGTACAAAATCACCATCAGGCCCTTAGGTGACTTTAGCCGAGTCCACTGTGTGTAAACATTTAGGTTAGCTTTCTGATCAGCAGGGAAAACTTAATTCCACAGGCCTTGAAACGGGTTATGGGGGATGCTTGTGTTCTTTTGATAAAGTCGGTGAAGTATGTAAATGAAATCTAGTAATAAAATACCCAGGGAAACCAGGATGTGTAAAGCTCCCAGCAATTTCAACATTGGTTTTTTGTAGTTGATTTAAAACAATGGATCAGCTCACTGTGAACTTAACACAGACTGAACTGAAACCTAAATCAAAGATAAGCAAGGCTCCATTTGTTGCTCTCTCTCTCTCACTCTCTCTCTCTTCCCTGCACAACTCATGGTTCCAGGTTCAGTCCCACTGTGTAGCACCTTGGGCAAGTGTCTTCTACTATAGCCTCAGGCCGATCAAAGCCTTGTGAGTGGATTTGGTAGATGGAAACTGAAGAAGCCTGTCGTATATATGTATATGTGTGTGTGTGTATCTGTGTGTCTGTGTTTGTTCCCCAACATCACTTGACAACCAATGCTGGTGTATTTACATCTCTGTAACTTAGCGGTTCGGCAAAAGAGACCAATAGAATAAGCACTAGGCTTACAAAGAATAAGTCCTGGGGTCGATTTGCTCGACTAAAGGCAGTGCTCCAGCATGGCCGCAGTCAAATGACTGAAACAAGTAAAAGAGTATATATTTTCATACACACACACATGATGGACTTCCACAGTTTTCATTGACTGAATTCAATTACAAGGCCCTGGTTGGCCCAGGGCTATAGTGGAAGACACTTGCCCAAGTGGTCTTTAGTAAAAGACATCTGCCTAACCTACAGTGCAGTGGGACTGAACCCATACCCATGTTGCTACAAAGCTTCTTAACCACACAGACATGCCTTCACTTAAGTAGACAATATCATTTACTCTTTTACTTGTTTCAGTCATTCGACTGCGGCCATGCTGGAGCACCGCCTTTAGTCGAGCAAATCGACCCCAGGACTTACTCTTTGTAAGCCTAGTACTTATTCTATCGGTCTCTTTTGCCAAACCGCTAAGTTACGGGGCGTAAACACACCACCATCGGTTGTCAAGCGATGTTGGGGGGACAAACATATACACACGCATACAAATATATATATACATATATATGACGAGCTTCTTTCAGTTTCCGTCTACCAAATCCACTCACAAGGCTTTGGCCGGCCCGAGGCTATAGTAGAAGACACTTGCCCAAGGTGCCACGCAGTGGGACTGAATCCAGAACCATGTGGTTGGTAAGCAAGTTACTTACCACACAGCCACTCCTGCGCCTATAAATTTATAAATTTTTTGCTATTAACTAATATCATAACGACCAATTAAGGCAGTGAGCTGGCAGAATTGTTAGCATGCTGGGAAAAATTATTAGCAGCATTTCATCTGTCTTTACTTTCTGGATTCAAATTCCATCGAGGTCAACTTTCAAACAAGAACCAGTTGAGCACTATGGTTAATGTAATCGACTTGTCACCTCCTCTAAAATTGCCGGCCTTACACCAGAATTTGAAACTAATGTTATAATGACCAATATCTGAAATACAGTGAGTTACTATGTGTTAATGTGTGTGTGAATTATTTCTCTATATACAGAATCAGAAGTGGCATATAATTTGCATTAGTAATTGTTTTAACATTAATATGCGAAAGATAATGTCTTGCTATGTATGTATATATCCTATTATCTGAATGTATTTCTATACAAATATGATTTGTATTCGGACTAGATAAGAGACACAGGCATGGCTGTGAGGTTAAGAAAATTGTTTCCCAACCACATGGCAGTTTGGGAAGGTGCTTTCTACTATAGCCCCAGGCCTGCCTAAGTTTTGTGAGTGGATTTGGTAGATTGGTAGATGGAAATTGAAAGATGTCTATCTATCTATCTATCTATCTATCTATCTATCTATCTATCTATCGATCTATCTATCTATCTATCTATCTACCTATCTATCTACCTATTTATCTACCTATCTATCTACCTATCTATCTACCTATCTATCTACACATACACACACACATACACACATATGTATACTTATCAGCTCTATGCATGATGATGCCCCTGGGACTACAAACCTTGGATGACCCCAGCCCCATCAAGCAAGAACATGAAGCAAGCAAGAAGCAAATATAGACACACATACACACAACAGTATGTATATGTGTGTGTGTGTGTGTGTGTGTTTGTGTCACTTTGTCCTCATTTCGCATAATAGTCATAAGCACAGAAAAAAGGATATTAAAATAATGATGGTGATGATGATGATGAAAATGACGATGACAATTATGACAATGGCTACTATTATTACAACCACCAATATTTGAAAGTCATAATGTTGTTATGTACTTATTTGTAGGATGTTTTTCAATATGTTTGGCACAGAATGAAACAAAAAAAAGAATGAAATATATTTGTTCTCAACATGAGCATGGTTTACAAGTTCCTGGCAATTAACAGACAAATTTCATTTAGTTTAAACTGCATTGTTTTCAAGATTGGTTAGAATCAGCACTTATGTTTCCATTGCATATAAACCCAAATTATGGTAATATCTGTTTTTCATTCTTTTACTTGTTTTAGTCATTGTATTAGGTTGTCCGGAAAGTTTGTGCCGATTTTTAAAGGAAAGAAAAAGGTCAATAAATACTTGCCATTACATTTTTAATCAACCAAATATGAACCATTTTGTTGCACAATGCGTCTCCATCTTTCCTTTAACTTGAAAATACCCTCTTCCCAGAATTGAGGTGGTTTCATGGCAAATAAGTTGAAAGGTAAGCTACTATAAATCGGCACGAACTTTCCGGACAACCCAATACTATTGCAGCCATGCTGGAGTACTAACTTGACCCTAGTACTCATCTTGTTTGAAGTCATATTGTATCAGTGTTTTTTGCTGAACTGCTAAATCATGGGGATGTAAACAAATGTATACTGATTGTCAAGTGGTGGTGGTGGAGTCTGGGATGGGTAAGCACATACACAAATACACATACACACACATATATGAAGACATATACACATTCACAAAGCATTCGTTGGTCTGTGACCATAATAAAAGATACTTGCTCAAGGTATTGTGTAGTGGGAGTGAACCTGAAACATGGTTATGAAGTGAACTTCTTATGCCTGTGCTTTAAGTTTTATATATATTTAAAATTGTGGAGGCGCAATGGCCCAGTGGTTAGGGCAGTGGACTCGTGGTCAGAAGATCGTGGTTTTGATTTCCAGACCAGGTGCTGTGTGTGTTTATTGAGCAAAAACACCTAAAGCTCCACGAGGCTCTGGCTGGGGGTGGTGGCAACCCTTGTTGTACTCTTTCACCCCAACTTTCTCTCACTCTTTCTTCCTGTTTCTTGAGTAATGGTGCGATGGACTGGCGTCCCATCCAGCTGGGACACACACACACACACACACACATATGCCATACAAACCGGGAAATTGGGCCCATGAGCCTGGCTAGGCTTTAAAAGGGTGCATAATAATAAAAAATATATTTAAAAATACAGAGTACATATATTGTTTTACACAGGGGAAATGGAATATAAAAATCTTTCTCACATTTCCACTCAAACCAAGTAAGTCAACCTCCTTTAATTGCAGTTTGGTTACCACCAGATATTATACAAGAAAAGGCAGCCAAATCTCTTTCAAATCACACCCTACCATCTAAAAAAGTGAAAGGTATGTGAATGTAGTTTGCACTACTAACTATTATCATAACTATTTGAAAGCCATTGTGTTGCTATGTATTTATGCATGTGACTGTATTTCTATAGCCTTTTTGCTTTTTATGTAACTGAAATTGTTTTGTGCATAACTTCTAGCTTACCAATTATGTAACATGTTGAATAGAATTAGGTCATGAACCAGATAGTCAAATAACCGAAACATAAGTTTAAATGTTGCTTAGTAATCATCATCATCATTTAACGTCTGTTTTCCATGCTGGTATGGGTTGGACAATTTGATAGGAACTGGCAAGGCTGGAAGCCATACCAGGCTCTATTGTTTGTTTTGGCATGGTTTCTATAGCTGGATGCCCTTCCTAATACCAACCACTTTACAAAGTGTATTGGGTGCTTTTTACATGGCACCAGCAATGACAGGGTCACCAAGTACCTTGCAAGACAAAAAAGCGAAAAAAAAAAAAAAAATTGGCAAAGAGTCCTCAGAGTAGTATTAGTTACAATTTGTTTCCTCCATCTTGTCTTCTTTCTTTTAGCATTCATTGTTTTCATAATGTGTACATGTGAGTGTGTGTGTGTGTGTGTGTGTACACACATGAGCATGTGTGTGTATGTGTAACTTGCCTAATTATAATATTCACTTTACTATGATAAGGTGAGAAAACAATGGAGATGTTTTTCCCTCCTTACACAATTGATGCTAACACTAAGCAATTAATTATAATCCACTATAGTCTCACTATTGTATAACTCCCTATTGTATTACTTAAGCCCTACAAATAAACTTATTCTAACGTGACTTTGTATCTTTTGAGAGATTAAAGGTATAGAGGGACAGAGATAGGGGTCTTGCTGTTCATACATGGATACCCCAGTTGAAAAGAAAAGGAAAGTGAAGTAGAAAGTGAGATAAGATAAGGAGAGTAATAATGAGAGAGATGATCGTGAAGATGAGTCAGGACATGCCCACAGCGACATTAGGGGTGGTGAGAATAGGTGAGGTGAAACCGAAGTTTGGACTGGGTGAGTGGGCAAGCTAAAAGTGATTGTAGCAATCGATGGAGAGAAATATAAGAGAGGTTTCAGTAAATATGTGAGAACATTGAGGGTGATAGCAGATAAGTGAGGTGTTAATGATGGCGAACACCTGACCTGGAGAAGTTTAGAAAAATGGATAATGCTGATGATTATGATGATGAATCAAACAAATGTGTAAAAACAGAGGTAGCTAATTTTAATGTGGCTGGATATTTTGGTCGGGGAAGAAGATGAGATATGATAGTGATATAAGAGAAAAACAAGCAAAAACTCACTGGTCACTCCATGCACCATTCCATTCACTTTCACCCCATGGGTTACGAATCCTCACCATTGGTATTTTGCCTTTCTTTCTTGGAGTTTCAATTTCAACCTTTGGTTCAAGAAACACAGATTTAGTAATATGATGCGATAAAATATTTTCAATTAAAAAACATTGGAAATCTAATGGAAAATATAACTTAATTCAATGTAATTATTATTTACTTACAATAGTACAACAAACACACATATATATATATATAAATTTTTACAGTGAATAACTTTAATCATTAAGAGATTAAAGCAATGTTTAATATTTTCTTCTGGTTTTTGCTAAATTTAATCCACCTTCTTTTTATTTCTATATAAATTTAATAAAATTAAATTTTTAAAACTTTTATGTCTATATATATAAAAGAAAGATATTTTTTTCAAAATCCAAAAATTAATATAAAATTTATTCCATTTCTTGTTACTCGGCTTTCTTGTGCTCGACTTATTAAGTATATGGAGAAGGAGAAAACAAGCAAAAAATTTGAAATAATTTTTCAAAAGAAAAGCATATGTGCATGTGTATGTGAGATCACTGAGAAAGTTATACAATTTGAAATGTTAGAAGCAAATATTATTTTATATATATTTATATACATTTACATATACTACCCTCCCACCAAAAGTAAAAAAATACATGGAAAAGGAATAAAGAACCTGTATAGATGTGGAACATGCATAAAAGTTCTTAGAAATTGTAGGTTAGTAAAATAATTTTTGGAAGAATTAAATAGGAAAATATTTAAAAAGAAATCTAACGTTTTGGTAGAAATGTCTGAAAGATTTCAGTGAAAAAAAAAATAGTATTTAGACACAGCAAATATAGATATAAAATTACCATGAAAGAACAGCAACATAATAACATATATGTGTACATATTTATTTATACATTAAATGAATAGACATTACAAATATATTGTCAATACATGATCTTATGATAGACAGAAAACAATGAGGAAAAGAATATTAAATGCTGAAAAATGAAATAAGTAGACATTAGAAGAAGGAAAGAAAATGAAAGAAATAACTGGAGAAGAGCAGTGGAGATACTATCTTGAAGTAACGAAGGAAGTAGATTGCTTCACTATTTTCTTAGCACAAGACAAAATACAAGGTCTGAAGAAACCTGTTATGGTCCATTTTAGCAATAAATAGTCCATAGAGGAGTTAACCTCTCCACAACCCAAGTGGCAACATTATTTCCTTTCCTTTCTCCAATCACTTTTTCTCATTCACTCCCCTCCTTTATTTTTCTCTTTTATCTTCTGATGAAGGACTAGCCTCCAAAGTGTCAAGATTCTTTCCCTTCTTTTTAAGCATTGAATTAATGCATTTGTTACAACTTGTTTTCTCCATGTTGTCTTCTTTCTTTTAGCATTCATTGTGTTCATAATGTGTAGATGTGTGTGTGTGTGTATACACATGAGCATGTGTGTGTATGTGTAACTTGCCTAATTATTTATCAGTTTACTATGATGAGATGAGAAAACAATGGAGATGTTTTTCCCACCTTACACACTTGACACTAACACTAAGCAATTAATTATAATCCACTATAGTCTCTCTATTGTATAACTCCTTATTGTATTACTCCCTATTGTATAACTTAAGGTACTTAAGCCCTACAAATAAACTCATTCTAATGTTACCCCTTGATGAGTAGTACATAGACTGAGCTAAGAAATTTCCCCACTAAACCAAGAGTTATTTTTAGTAGAACATCTAGCACACATAGCTTGCATATTTAGCTTAAAATATGGTGGTACACTTCACTACCTATCTAGATGAATAGATATCTAGACACAAGTTTAACAATATAGCTGGGGCAATTGCTTTGTAGTCACCATCATCATCAACATTTAACATCCGTTTTCCATGCTGGCATAGGTTGGCTGGCTTGACAGGAACTGGCAAGGCCAGGAGCCATCCTAGGTTCCACAGTGTGTTTTGGCTTGGTTTCTACAACTGAATGCCCTTCCTAATGCCAACCACTTTACAGAGTGTACTAGTATTATTGGTAACATGGTTGCCAAGAATGCAATGAATAGGAGGTTCAAGCTCTGACAGAAAATGTTTGCCTTTACTTAAAGTGCCAACAAGGGAACCTTTATGTGCTTTCTAGACCTTCAAGAAATAGCAACCAAATTTCCTCAAGTCATGCCTTATAGTCTTAAAATAAAAAAAAGAAGACACACATTGGATAATATCAACTTAGATATAGAATTAGACAGGAGGGTCATGGCTGAAATTCCATTAATAATAGATCTGTTTAATCAGGGCTAATCCAGGATTAAACAAGTTAAACAATGGTAGAGGTAGCTGTATAATGGCACAATATCAACATATCAGAGGCATTCCAAAGAGTCATTATTGAGACCAGTATGTGCCATTGCCAGGTGTGAATCATTAATTCTAATGAGAACTGTAAAATAAAGTTAAGTGTGAAACATTTATAGTTGCCATTTCTGTTAATGATTTGAATTAAATGTGTAATTAATAGTAATTAATAATTAATAACAAGAAAGCTAATAACATTGAAGTAAATAGTCATTGCACTACTAAACATATATAAAGGAATCAGAAGTCTCTACATGGCTCAACCAGCTAGAAATAGCTGCTAAATCACCAGCAAAAGCCACCCTACTGTCTCCAAAATAGGATACATTGATTAATGTAGTCTGAAGTACACTGTGCCTGAAAAATATAAGGCCAATCATGGATGGAGTGCATTTGATCATGGATCTGCTGAACTAGAATTGACCTGGTGTGAAATATTGATCACACACACTATCATTTATATATTCATATTCCTTCAAAAGGAAGACCAAGGAAAATGTGAGCAGAGGTAGGAAAAGCTGATTTCAGGATGTTGAACCTCATGAAAGACATGACAGTGGAATACAATAAACAGCTAGACACTATGTTGGAAAGGACCCATCTAACTCATGCAAGCTTGGAAAAGAGGATGTAAATTCAGACTTTCTGTCTATTACAACACTGATGCTTTCACCAAGACATCATCTGACAACTGAGCAATTTGGTGAACACAGATTTTACTTCAATTGAAATGATTTTCTTCAAATCAAAATGGATTTATTGATCTTGTTAGTCAATTCTTCAGATGGTGGCATCTATTGCATCATATGCACCCCTACATCAATTTATAAGTTGGATTATCAAACATTGCTTTTATTTAAACAATGGAACTACCACCCAACTTAGAAAGTGTATTCTGAGAAACTCATACCAGTAATGTAATTCTTGGGCCAGAGCTAAAAGGACACTGTGATGTAACAAGTTTGAGCCCTTTTGAATCAAAGGTATAGTCCTTCCAATGGGCTTCAGCACAATTTCCATCTACTCAATTTCAGTCACAAAAATTTGGTGCCATCCTGACAGTTGGTCAAGGTGCTACATAGTAGAATTGAACTTAGTACC
>NC_068991.1:66290940-66302993 GCF_001194135.2 Octopus bimaculoides
TATATATATATATATATATATATATATATATATATATATATATATATATATATATTTGTATGTTTTTATGTAATACATTTTATGAACATTAACATAAAATCACTCATTTGTAAAAGAACGGTTTAATGACTTCGCTTAGAATGAAGAATGCTATTGGAACTTGACACGTCATCTCCATCTCTACCCCACACAACAACCTTCCCTGGTTCACACTTCTCGAGCTGGCAAAATGACAGACATTTCGTGCAATATCTTTCTAATATAAGCATAACCATCTTGATTTACTTGTGAATAAATTACTCAGCGAAATTACTTCGAAGCCCCACGTTATCATTATCAGTATCAATATTAATATGTAATGATATTAACCAAGTTCTAATACTGTCTTTCCATTATATGTATAATTACTTCCAGTTAGCTTTTTAATGCTCACTATGTTAAATATGTCACCCTCTAACTGACACTATCTTATTACTAACCACATATCTTAGTAAGATTGGTGTAAAGCTAGAGAGGGTGGAAAGGGTTAGTGTACAGTCAATGGAACTTGTGTTGTTTTGTCTTAGATTCTTGGGTGCAATACTTTCATATGCAGCCCGGTTTTGTGTTCAAGAGAGATAAGGCTGGCATAATATTCCATTTGCCTTCTCATGTTTGTCAAGCTGCACACACACTATCCATCTTTCTGTCCGTATATAATAAACAAATTTGCACACATAAACATACAGACACAAATACTATTGTGTATGTACACACACACACTTGTAAATAGTAAAGGATTACTCCAAAATGAATTTTCAGTCAAAGATTATTAATAGCTCAAACCTAGAATTTAATCAATGGCATTTGCATTTACCACATTCACATAGAGAAAACAAGATTTACAAACATTATAATTCACCCTATAAACATTTATAGATTTAAATTTTAACTTCCCTGGTACTCATGCATCATATATGATGCACAAACCCAATTTCTTTCACCCCTCAGAGTAACTTGGAACTTACAAATGCTAAGTTTTATATTACTCATAACGCATAAGACAAGGGCTAATGAAAAGTCTGTAACAAGCATAGACGTTTAATGACAAACTTATGAAAATGCTTTGGACAGGAAGAGGGTTAAAACCATTATTTTTTTGTTTTTCTTCATTATCTTTTGTTTCTATCGCTGTTTCTTTGCAAGCCTGGGTTGGATGATAAAGTCATTTCACTATAAGATCTTATTCTTAATAATAATAATTTAACTGTGGATTAGCAAAGGTGTCTAGCTTTATCAGGCAAGTTGAGTGATGAATCTGCGTCTAATTATTTCTTCATGTTTATACAAGAGAGTAAATATTGACTTAATAAATGCCATGAAATAGTCTCTCCAAACTCGTAATGGATTAATTAAGACATGAAACTGTTGGACTTTAAAGAGTGAAAAAATATTAAAAAAAGAGCAAAAAAATAGAGAATGAAGGTCATGATGTTTGTGTTTTTCCCTAAAGTTATTAGTATTATGAGGGAATTGGTACACATTAAAGATTGAAACCAGGAGGGACAGGGGTCACAAATGTGATTTGCCACAAAAACTTACCCCAGTCCTATTGCTTTATTCATTATTTCCCCTTCTGACAGCCACTTGCTACACAGACACACAACCTCATACATGTATGCAAAATTTAAGCTTCATCTTTCTTCTATTGGGTTTTTGAAGCCCATATTTATTCCTCCTCCTCCTTATTATCATTCATTTATACACATCTCATCCTCATTTATGTACGTCTAGTTTGTCATTGGTTTTTGTAAAACTGTGAGTGTTTTCTGTGAGGAGAAAGTTGTCAGCCCAATATCTAACCTTTGTTTCTTGAGAGAGGATGTCATATCAACAAGATGATTGGTTTGAACTCATCACAAGACAATAATAAAACACTTGTGTATTTTATAGTTTTACCATTACCTAAAGTGTAAAGTAACAGCATAACCGTTACACTACCCTGTGGTGCATATTTACAGTAGATGGACAGAGCTCTTGACTGTTAAGTGCCTTGGCAATGGACATAACTATGAACAATGGTACTCTATAAATTTGTGGTCCAAAAATCTTTTATATCTTGCAGTACTGGCTTGATTGTATTCAAACCTGTACAAAGAACTTATTGCTTACAGTGGAGAATGGTACCTCGTGATTTTCTGCACATAATGTGAAGGATGGTAACACACAATTTCACTGAGAAGGAAGAAGGAAGTTGGATATGAAAAACAAGAAAATAACCATTTACAGTTTGGTAAATACAAGAACACATATAGGAAAAACAATGTTGTCTTAGTTCTTGAATAACACAGTGCTGCACAGCAATACTAGAAATTGGATAAAAATTGTGGGGGTGGAGACGAGAGGGGTGGGAAACAGCAGCAGTGAAATAGGGACAGATATTTTCATAGTTAGTCTGAAAAAGGGTTTGGTGGAAGTAATGGGGGAGACAGACATAAGTCAAGACAAACTTCACAGGATTTTCAAAAGACTTCGGCAAATTTACCTTTATCTCAAGCTATGAAGGAAGAAAATGAGATTAAAAATTGAAATTATCAAAAGAAGAATCAATAAGAATTTTTTTTATTAACAATCATAGTTAAAAATTACTTTTTAGAATTATTAAAATTACATACTATCATGAAATTATTAACATTAAGCATCAGAGTAATTAAAAAGGCTACCATTAACATCAATTACTATTAAGGTCACTATTATAATCACTAACAAAAATATTTTTTTAAAAAGACAGACAAAAAAAAAAAAGCAACAGGGTTCTTAAAGTTAATTCTAAGAAGACTAATTTCAAATTTGTGAATCCTTAATTATGAGTTTTAAGAGTTCTACTTATTTGATTATTAATTTTATCTGAGCTTCCATTAACCCTTAAGCATTCTGATTACTCTGTCAAATGTAATGCTTATTTATTCATATTGTTATGATTTAATTGTGAATTATCTTGTAGCTTCAAGATTTTGATGATGTGATCATTTACTTTTAGAATAACATTGTAGGGTAAATGTGAGAGGCCAGATCTTACTGGTTTGAACATAAAACAGGTAGGACATTTGGACTAGAAGTGGCTGGTTTAAATGCTAAAGGGTTAAACTGAGCTAAGCAACTGCATCAAAAATAACAAATTTCACCTTAATAATATATCTAAATAGTTAATAGCATTCTAACCCTTGAGCGTTCGGATTATTCTGTCAAATGTAATGCTCATTTATTCACATTGTTTTGAATTGATCATGTAGCTTCGAGATTTCAATGATGTGCTTGCTTACATTTTAGAATGACATCATAGGATAAATGTAAGAAGCTGTATCTGTCCAGTTTGAACATAAAATAGATAGAATATTTGGGCCCGATGAGGTCAGTTTAAATGTTAAAGAGTTAACCCTTTAGCAACCACATTATTCTGTCAAATGTAATTCCTATATAGTCATACTGTTTTCAATTAATCATGCGTTATCTTGTAGCTTGAAGATTTTGATCATGTGATTTTTTATTTATAAAATGACATTGTACAGTAGATGTGAGAAGTAGGATCTGGCCGACTTGAAAATAAAACAGGTGGAATATTTGGGCCTGATATAGTCAGTTTAAATGCTAAAGGGTCAAACTAAGACAATTACATTATGGTAAAGAATCATTTTAATAATTGAAAAATGCACAAAAACTGTTACATCCTCTTTTTGCTTATTTCTCAATGATAAACAATCTTTGTTGAGTTGTCAAAAAGTTTCATCATACTTTGTCTTTGACACAACTTCTCTGAATTTATGACAGCAACCAGATTGCAGAACTGTCATGAAACTTTCTGATATCTCATAATAGACTGCATTGTTAATAAATACAAGAAAAGTGACCATAACTATAGGCACAGACATAGCTTTGTGGTTAAGAAGCTTGCTTTACAGCTGCTTGATTTTGAGTTCAATTCCATGGAGCAGCACCTTAGGCAACAAACTTCTACTATTGCCTTGGGTTAACCAATGCCTTGTGAGTAAATTTGGTAGACAGAAACTGCCATGGAAGCCCACTGTATGTATGTTGTGTCCTTACCACCACTTGGCAACTAGTGTTGGTTTGTTTACATCATTTCCATAAATTAGCAGTTTGGCAAAAGACACCAATACAAAAATACCAGACTTTAAAAAAAATTACTGTTTTTGTGTGTTTTTAGATTGGCTAAGATGACTCTTCCATGATGTAACTTGTGAATTTGATTGCTTTCAAAATAATATTAACAGTCCGTCTGTCTGTATATATATTGCAATTACTTAAAATCAGATACAAAATAACAATGTCTAGGAAAGACAGGAAAAGAGTTTGAGGAAAAGGGTCATGAGCTTATGAAGATTTTCAGGGTATTTTTAGACTGAAATTCTAAAACTCCCTTTGAATAGGACAGCAGTCTGTTGTAAGGTTAACCACAAGGAATCACTGGGACTCCTTGAGTAACTTGAAGTGAAGTGGCTTGCTCAAGAACACAGTGTGTTACCTGGTTCAGAAACTGAACTCAATACCTAATGATTATGAGCCCAACACCTTAACCACTGGATTACATACTTTCATTGAGAATAGAAAAAGAAAGGAAAAAAGGAAAACTATAAAAAAAGTGAAGAAAACAGAAAAAAGAAGTAATGATTAGTTATTTTCATTGAAAGAAAGTAACATTGAAGATTGAAATTGTTGTTTTGGGTTCAGTAGGAGAGAGAGAGAGAGAGAGAGAGAGAGAGAGAGAGAGAGAGAGAGAGAGAGAGAGAGAGAGAGAGAGAGAGAGAGAGAGAGAGAGAGTAGAAGCATTTTGATATTTCTAACTGATAAGTTGAACATACATTTTGTAAATAATATCCGACATTAGTTTGAGACAAAAAGAAACAGACTGACAAGACTTGTTTTTTTCCCTTTCCTGTCTAAGATTGTTGTTTATAATATCTTGTAACATTGACATTAATTAAAACATTATATTAATTAAAATATTTGAAGTCATTTGATTATATATTTTATAGTTTTCATGCAGAAAAATATATTTTAATCTCTTATGTTTTAAGAACCAAAATAATACAAAAGCTGAAATAAATTTTTTTCAATATGATTATAACAATGTTTCACATATCATAAAAGCTGTGAATCTACATTAGCTTGAAGCAAACTCTTCAACATAGTTCTGTTTAGACAAGCAGACAAACACCACAGAAGACTGAGAGCAAAATTATTACCATTTTCTTTAACATTCCTAGAGCAATTTTACCATGCTACAGTGAATTCTATAGTATTACAGACTGGGACACAAGCAATGAGTTTTACAGTTGGATGCCAATCAAGTACAACATCAATCTGGAGCAAGGCAGATTGAGTTAAAGAGAATAAAGTGTTTCATCTCAAATTAAAACATTATCATTATGTACAGGATAGAGGGATTGTACTTCTAGTATAAGAAACTACATCCTCAAGATAGATTTAATTTGATCATAGATTAATTTTTTCCAGCATGGAGTTTAACCCATTCACGACTATATGTGTATATATGTATGTATGCATATATGTATGTATATATGTATCCTAAAACTACCTTTGAATAGGACAGCAATCTGTTATAAGGTTAACCACAAGGAGTCACTGGGACTCCTTGAGTAACTTGAAGTGAAGTGGCTTGCTCAAGAACACAGTGTGCTACCTGGTTCAGAAATTGAACTCAATACCTAATGATTATGAGCCCAACACCTTAACTACTGGGGTACATACCTTCATTGAGAATAGAAAAAGAAAGAAAAAAGGAAAACTACATAAAAAATGAAGAAAACAGAGAAAAAAGAAGTAATGATTAGTTATTTTCATTATTTTTGATGTTGTGCAACATCTTTGCAAGCAATTACTTTCTGGACTTGAGGTTTCTCAAGGAAGATAAGATCCAGGCACTTGATACATATTGTACTGATGCACACCAAGTGAATACTACTTGTGTTATCATTTATGCTATAATGAGATTTTGATTCAGATTTTCATCTAAATATGAAAGAGAAGTCTGAGACGAGATGGTATTAGAAGAGTTAATCCAACACTAAAACTTTTTATGAAAATTAAGTTGTTAAGATTAATTTTATGAAAATCAATTTATCAATATTTGCATTGAGAGAATGTATGTCATGTGCATGTGCATGTGTGTGTGGTATGTGTGTGTGGTGTGTGGTATGTATGTGTGTGTGTGTGTGTGTGGTATGTGTGTGGTATGTGTGTGTGTGTGGTGTGTGTATGTGTAGGTGGTGTGTTTGGTGTGTCTGTGGTATATGTGTGGTGTGTCTGTGGTATATGTGGTGTGTGTGTGGTGTGTATGTGGTGTATGGTGTGTCTGCATGTGTACATTTGTGTGGTGAGTGTATTTGCACGTGTGTGTGTGTGTGTGTGTGTGTGTGTGTGTGTGTGTGTGTGGTGTGTGGTGCATGTCTGGAGTGTGTATGTTTGTGTGTATGTGTGTACTTGTGCATTTGTGTGTGTTTGTATGTGTGTGTAGTGTGTATGTGTGTGCATATGAGTATGAGTGAGATATCTCTAAAGGCTTCCAGATTTTCATATACCTTGTTTGTTTCACACAAGAGGAATATCTTAAATACAAACTCACTGAACTATAATTATATAATTTAAGAGAAAGACAATAAATTCTTTCTAATTCCTTAAACAGACATGCTGATACCTAAAAAAAAAAAAGGGATCCAACTGTAAAGTTAAATTACACCAACTCAAATTACAGGACCTTGGGATGAACCCTTTTAAAATGTAAATCTTAAACAACATAAGTTATTGATGGTAGTCAGTCATAGTACGACAAAGACAGTTCTGCCATTTCTTGTTGATCAACCTGTACAAATGATTTGTTTTAGAGTGAACAAATGTATGTGCTGTACATTAAATCACATCCTTCATCAAATCAACGTTGTTTGAACAGATGTATGGTGAAGTGTATCACACATCAGGCATTGACGTGATTGCAGAGCCATGTGAGATGAAGTGTCTTGCTCAAGGGCATAACACAACCACCTGGTCTAGGAACTGAAACCATAATTTTGCAAGCGTGAGTGCAGCAGCTGAATCACTTGGTCATGCACCTTCACATATAGTTGATAGTGTGTGTGTATAGTAATTGTTTTAGTTGATGGCATAAAAGATGCAAGGAGATATTAGATGCATCTCACTTTCAGCAGAGCACATTCAGGAAAAATAACTTTTGACAAATTAATGATAATGGGAGGTCCAACTTCATATATAAGACCCAGGGTAATTATTTGATACATTTTTTTTTTTTTTTTTTGAAAAGAAGCTCAACTTATATGCTTAGTATTAGATGTAAATAATAAACAGGAAATAATATATGTACATTGTGTGAAGGCACATGATTTTGTGGCTAAGGTATTCAGCTTATGATTGTCTGGTTATGTGCTTGATTCCTACAGGTTCAGTGTGTCCTTGAAGAAGACACTTTGTTTCATGTTGTTCCACTCCACTCAGATGACAAAAATGAGTTGTATTTGTCATTCAAAGGGTCAGCTTTGTCACAGTCAGCGTCATGCTGAATCTTCCTGAGGACTACATTAACCCTTTTGATACCAACCCGACTGAAACCACCTCTGGTTCTGTAGTACAAATGTCTTGATTTCAAAATTCTGGTTAAAATCTTCCATCAAACTTTAGTCACAATTTATGTTCCTAACACTAGCTTAATGATAAAATTATTTTACTAAGTTCTTTGTTATATTTAAAATTAACTGAAAGAAACACAGAGCATCTCAACAGAAATATGGTAACAAAAGGGTTAAAGGTTCATGTGTCTGTGAAGTGCTTAGTTACTTGCACATTAATTTCACAAGCAGGCTGTTCCATTGATTGGATCAACTGGAACACTCATCGTTGTAACTGACAGTGCCAATTATATGTACATAATAAATATGAATAAACATAATAACCAGTTTTAATAATTATTGACAAAGAAGAAACAATTTTCAACAATGCTCGTAAACAGAAATCAATAATTACTCAATATATATATATACATATATAAACAAGTATTGAAAGTAAAAAAAAAAAATGAAGATGCCACTAATACTCAGAACAATAATAAAACAATTTAAAAAAAAAAAAAGAGGGTGTGAACCTTTCCAAAATAAGAGATTTGAATAAGATCATCATGTATGTTTAGGAAATTGAAATAAAAAATTAAATAAAATTAAAATAAAACAGGAATATATCTGAACTATTTTAATAATTTGAACTCAAAAAAGTCTTCAAAAAATATTTTATTTTCTGTTGAATGAGGACTAACAACATCAAAAATTCTTCATTTTTGTGGGCTATTGTTTTTTTTTTTCATTTTTGATAAAAAAAAAAACATTTGGGTATAATTGGAGGGATATTTGGTTGCTATTTCTAGCTTGATTTGTAAGGGTTTGATGATTTAGTATAGCTAGCAGAGGAGTTCTGTCACTAAATGGTAGAATTAATGTTGGTAATGTTATTAGGGATACCAAAGAGTTTAAGATTGCAGTATTGTTATCATTCACCGGCTCCAATCAGTTCATGTTGAGTTGAACTATAATCTGAGTAAGTCTCCTGGATATAACTATCTCAAGTCCCAGGACTCATAAGACCAGTTACCCAGTTTCCAAGGTGTGTAAGGGACCAAGATCACAGCACTTCACCAGTTCATAGCAGGGTTACTCATTTACAGCTGAGTAGATGGGAACAACATGAAGTGTTTTGCTCAAGAACATGACACACCACCTGGTCTGGGAAATGAAACCATGATCTTGCAATCACGAGTGCAACACCAAAAATACCAGGCCATGTGCCTTCATTGAATTATACTCTAACATGTTAATTTTGTTTTTTGTGATTTGAGTGGGGCCTAGCTACTATTTCTCATGGGGCAAATAACCTCACAGAAGCTCCATCATTGGCACATAGAGTTACCAATTACAACCTACAGTATGTGACTGCAAATTGCAACCCTTTTGCTACCATATTTCTGTTTAAATACTCTTCCTTTCAGTGGAGGCGCAATGGCCCAGTGGTTAGGGAAGCAGACTTGTGGTCATAGGATCGCGGTTTCAATTCCCAGACCGGGCATTGTGAGTGTTTATTGAGCGAAAACACCTAAAGCTCCGTGAGGCTCCGGCAGGGGATGGTGGTGAACCCTGCTGTACTCTTTCACCACAACTTTCTCTCACTCTTCCTTCCTGTTTCTGTTGTACCTGTAACTCAAAAGGCCAGCCTTGTCACACTGTGTCACGCTGAATATCCCCAAGAACTACGTTAAGGGTACACGTGTCTGTGGAGTGCTCAGCCACTTGCACGTTAATTTCATGAGCAGGCTGTTCTATTGATCGGATCAACTGGAACCCTTGACGTCGTAAGCGACGGAGTGCCAACAACTCTCCCTTTCAATTAATTTTGAAAATAATGAAGCATTTAATAAAATAACTGTCATCATTAAGCTGGTGTTTGGAACATAAATTAGGATAAATTATTTTGATGAAAAATTTTAATTTAGATGACTTTAAAGCAGAAAGTTGGTATCATAGGCTCCAAGGTGGTCTTAGGTGGGTTGGTATCAAAAAGGGTTATGGGTTAAATCAGTCCTTTTACATTAATTATGATACTGATTAATCCTAGGCCAATCCTCATCAAGTAAACCCAGGATTAAAGGGGTTCCAACAAGCACCAACATGACTGTTTTCAAAGACATTCCGATTCTAGAATTATGTTACCTCGTGTGGCCTTCTTTTTTAAAGATGGTACAGTGTAAATTAAAATAGATTTGGTTACTATTGGGCTCTTTTATTGACCAGACAAGATTGCAATTTCATATAGTAGAGACAGAAAATCTAGATGTGGATATACATACATATGGAATAGTGAATGTGAACTGAACTACAAGGGATCATTGAGTGTAGCATTGAGTGCAGAATGAGGAGTGCAGGTGTCAGGTTATGGAAACTACCAGCTGATATGTCAGAGAGAAATGACTATGTTGGTATAGTTGGTATAGGAATATAAGGAGGGGCAAAGATTACAGGGTAAAAAAGTGAACTGAGTATAGGTAGGCAACAGGAGATCTAGTGGGGATTTCAACTGTAGAAGGTCAGGTTATCTAAATGGGATGTTTCATAGAGAAATTCAATATCCTGGGCTTGTCTTCTGATCAGTGATGCTGTTGCTGGTAGTTCTTACTGTTGTCATCAACAATGATGATGATGATACTAAGTGTGCTTTACATATAAATAACAACTGTAGTGAAATTAATAGTTTTGTCAAGTTATTTGATATCTCATGAAATACACGAAATGTAAAGAGATGCTTCAAATACTGTATAATGTCACGTGATCAGACAGGAATGATATCAACTGGAAATTAAAACAATTAGTCTTCATTCAACAACATATAATAATAATGTTCCATTTGAGACTTGGTTCCATAAGTATATTTTGGGGCTGACACAACCCAAATGACATTATTTCTGCTTGTGAAATACCCATCATGCAAGAAACAAAAGAAATTCCCAGAAACTTAAAGAATATACAGAAAATGGATTTTGCTTTTACCTGTAAGAAATTGCTTAAAATTTAATTATTTTGTCTCCAAGATGGAGAAAGAATATTTAGTGCATTTAAGTGCAGCTAACTACAAAGAAGCTATTGCAAATTACTACAGAAACTACCAGCGATATGTTGGAAATGTTGTGCACATAGAAAGCATTGATTGTAGCAAAGCTCAGTTTCCATTGGCTCAATGGCATCTTTGATGAAGATGTTTTCTTTTGGCTAGTGCTAAAGATGTAGCTTAAAGCATCAATTGGGTACAGATAAATATTTCAAAATAACCAACATAGACAATAAACATGTGATTTTTTTCCCCTGCTTTTTTTACTTTTTAATCTTACACCAAAACCATAAACACAATGACAATAATAACAATATTCTACAAAAAAAAATATATATATACTCATGAAGGTGAGTGAGTGAAAGTGTATTTGTGAATAAATATTGCTATGTTGCAGGTGGAAAGCAGATAGTGAGCATTTTAAATGCTGAATACAAAAACAAAATTTGGCTTACATAGCTAGGAATCTCAGCCTTTGAGAATAAGTAGCAGAGATAAAAATAGACAGAGAATTACTGATTGAAACTGAGAATTATTATACAAGCATAAGAAGTAAAACCCAATACACAAGCCTCAGGATAACATCAGGATAACAAATAATACATATCAAAACATAACAATACAATCACTTGGTTATATCAATGCAGTAATTATTATTAATATAATGTCCAATAACAGTAAATCGTAAATTAATTTATACAACATATGGAATTGATAACTTTCTGTTTCAAGAATTTTCCCCCAGAATTTCAAACACAATTACATATTAGTTGAGATTAGTTATTTATAACTAATCGACCATTAACTTCACCTTTAGAAATGAAAAATCGCTTATCTTCATATCTACACAATGTTTTGATCGGTTTGATCTCTGTTCAAGACCTATTGTACATCTAACTATTAACACATTTTTCATTTCTAAACATGTAATTAATGGTCTGAACAAACTATAATAGCCTTGTTTGTTATTTGTTTTTATCATACTACTACTAATATATTACAATTACAGATTAATACTTGAAATATTTATTAAATCTAGGTTAATGTATGCGTACATTTATTTTATATACATATTATTTACATATGCTTATGAGTGATGGGGTATATTGTATTTTATTATTATAAGCATATTATTAATTTATTCTACATGTGAGACATTCCTTTCATTATCTGTTAACTGGTACCACAACAATTTTAGCCCTTCCAACATTATATATATATATTTATGGTATATTCTTTCTTGTCCAACTATACCGCTTCTTGTTGACTCCAATTTCTTCAATTATATATTATTGACTGCTATTTCCAGTAAGTATTGGTGCATTGTTGTACCACTATTCTCTCTCTCTCTCTCTCTCTCTCTCTCTCTCTCTCTCTCT
>NC_068991.1:66303497-66306632 GCF_001194135.2 Octopus bimaculoides
ATATATATATATATATATATATATATATATGTACACATATGTATATACATACATAGACCTTATATAGATATAGCAGCACACAGCAAACTAACTTTACAATAAATGCCACATGTATATGGGTTCTCACCACTATATAAACTCTGTTATACAATCTTCCCCAGTTAGATTTAGCTCCAATCCTCATCAAACTCAACTTTTATTTTTAAAAGCTTGCTTCGACCTTTTGCAAGCTATTCAAACCTTTCTGTTCCAAAGGTACTATCTAACATCATCAAACTATTCACTCTACAAGGATCTATGACAATTCATGGAAACACATGACAGTGTGTTCCAATCCCAAAAAGGGGAAACTTCACCAACCCTACCAACTTTTGACTGGTTACTCTCTCACTTTCACTTCTAATAGGTCAGAAGTTATAGAAACTGTTTTAAAGAAACAGTTACTTTCTCACCAGAAGTCTTTCTCTTCATTAACCACCAGTGCTGTTTCCACAGAGCCAGATCAGCTAATGACTCTTTTATAACATGCACTAATGATCTGTTTGACAACAGGAATATTATTCTTGGCATGAAAGTCTTTGAGCCTATTTGTCCTTTCTGAGAAAATTGTTTGCTTATGGGCTCTGTCCATCTCATCTCTTGGATTAGTAGCAACCTGCAGAATACATTGTTGGGACTCTCTCCAGCCCATATACTAATAACTCTAATTCAAAGTTCTTCTATCTGTATATTGATGATAAAGTTGCTCTTATAACCACATGTACAGACACTGAATCTAATAGTACCACACTTGGCTTCTAACTTAGCCATCTGTGTACAGACATGACCAACATGAAATCTGAATATTTCAGACCAGAGATATATTGTTTGTAAAAGAGAGACTTTGAAATCATGAGAATATGACAACATAAACTCTTCCTTCAAAAGTCTGAGGACATGATATTACATGTCTCAAAGAAGAAATAATTTGAAACCATAGTTCTACAATAGATAACTAAAACCCACGAAGGTACTTCAATATTAGATATCTGATGATGTCCCATGGGGACTTCACAATACATAACAATATTAAAACTGTTTCATAATGACTACAAATTTCTCTTTAGGCCCAGCAAATATTTCAGTTCTGATTAGTAGCAGATCCTCTACTAAGCTCAATTAAAATGGATATCTGTTAGTTTCAATGATGAGTATTTAGTTGTTATGCCAACTGAACCATCTGCTCATTGAATTAGTAAGTGACTTGGCTGAGTATTCAACAGGCATGTGTCTCTTTAGGTACCCTTAATGTAATTCTCAGACAGAATCAGTATGATACTGTGTGGCAATGAACGACTTTTAAATTACAGATACAGTCTATCTGGCAGGCTTCAGCATAGGTTTTTGTCAACCCAGTATCACTCACAAGGCTTGGGTTGACCCCATGCTAGGGTAAAAGACACTTATTCAAAACACTGTGCAATGGAGTCAAACTTGGGAGTTTGTCATTGCATAGCCAACTTCTTAACCATCCAGCTATTCAGGTTAAGTTAGATTCACATGCAAGTAATACTTACATATATATTGGATGATGCTGTGTTTACATTTGCAAACATCCACAAATTCTATCCAAAGAAAATCATTGGATTGATCAGCAAAGATTCATTAATCAATAATGTCAACCACTAAGTAGGGCCTCTATCAGTCGATGTATGTGCAGGCTTAGGCAGGGTATTTTTTAGGAAGACTGGCAATTGCCTATACATGCAAGTCTGCCCTCTCCACATATTTGCACACTAATACTAATGATACCACACAATTATTTAGTCTTCTGTGAACAAGCATAATCTATATGAAACCTGTATATGATGTTTATCTAAGAGAAAAGCAGTCAACTTAAGCTAATACAGCAGGCCACTAGAGCTGTCACTGACACTGTCATCACAAAGGAGTGGAACAGATAATGCAAGGCATCTCTTCTGTTCTTCTAAAAGTTCCATCAATCCACAGCTGTTGAGTCAAATTTTTTTATTGACCCAGAAAGAATGACAGGAAAAGTTGACTTCAGCTGTATTTGAACTCAGAGCACAGAGAAATGGACCAAATACTGCAAAAGCGTTCTATCCATCACTCTAATACATCAACACACTGTCTGCATCAATCATAAGCTCATAGAATGTGCTATTTCTTTTATATGCCTCTTATATCATTATTCCTCCTCCTCCTCATTGTTTAACATCCGCTTTCCATGCTAGCATGGGTTGGACGATTTGACTGAGAACTGGCGAACCAGATGGCTACACCAGGCTCCAATCTGATTTTGCAGAGTTTCTACAGCTGGATGCCCTTCCTAATGCCAACCACTCCCGAGAGTGTAGTAGGTGCTTTTACGTGCCACCGGCATGAAGGCCAGTCAGGCGGTACTGGCAATGGCCCATGGTCCTTATTCCTCTGCTCTACATACCATCTCTACCCACACCTATCAGATATATCTGTGTCTCCTCCTGCCACCTCTACTATGTCTCACCACCCAAATTCTTCTTTTCCCAAAATGCATTATTCCAGAATTCAACCCGTATTTTTGTTTTCTAACGAAAACAACTACAGAAGTTCGAACTGAGCATCCATCAGCTGCATCAGTCTCCCCACCTTGGGTTTCATAGGAGTTTCTCCTTTTGTCTAATTAAAAACAACAACAACAACAACAAAAAACCCAAAACCAAGCTTCTAAAAGCAAATTCTGTAAATAACTTTACCAAAAACAAGCTGGTTAGGCATAGCAAATGTTACTCTTTTTTTCTACAGAATTCTACAGATTAATTTATCATATCTTCATAGTGTTATACAAATCTATTTTTTAAAACATTTCCATGAACGACATTACAGTAATTAGTGTTAATATAAGTTGCAGTAGTTGTAGTGGTAGCATCGTTATTGTTGTGATTAAAACATTCAACTACCTTATTACTGTTATTATTAAAGCAAGCAATAAATTGGACATAAACTAAAATATTAGATGGTATTCCCAGAATTTGCTGATTATAATCAGTAACAATGAAAATACAAGATGGCTGTGTGTGTGTATATATGTATACATTATATATATGTATACATATTATATATATATGTATACATTATATATATATATATATATAT
>NC_068991.1:66307139-66316152 GCF_001194135.2 Octopus bimaculoides
TGCTCGTGAAATTAACGTGCAAGTGGCTGAGCACTCCACAGACACGTGTACCCTTAACGTAGTTCTCGGGGATATCCAGCGTGACACAGTGTGACAAGGCCGACTCTTTGAATTACAGGCACAACAGAAACAGGAAGTAAGAGTGAGAGAAAGTGGTGGTGAAAGAGTACAGCAGGGTTCGCCACCATCCCCTGCCGGAGCCTCGTGGAGCTTTAGGTGTTTTCGCTCAATAAACACTCACAACGCCCGGTCTGAGAATCGAAACCGCGATCCTATGACAGCGAGTCTGCTGCCCTAACCACTGGGCCATTGCGTCTCCATTATACTCTTTTATTATACAGTCATAGGATGTTTAGGTCCGCTTACTGACCTGGGGTTAAACATCAGCAAGAACAATACCCATTCACCATAGTTTGATCAACAACATGCCCTCCACCCCACCATCTCACTGCACAGTTTATATCACAACTAGGCCAAACACTTGAACGGAATAATGGATAATTATTAAAAATTGATATTGTTTAATTACTGAAGTAGGTGCAGGCATGGCTGTGTAGTAACAAGTTTGTTTCTCAACCACATGATTTCGGGTTCTGTCCTACTGTGTGGCATCTTGGGCAAGTGTCTTCTACTATAACCCCAGGCCAAGCAATGAGTGAATTTGGTTGATGGAAACTGAAAGAAACCTATCATGTATGTGTGTGTGTGTGTGTGTATGTCTGTTCCCCTATTATTTGTCAACAGGTATTGGTTTGTTTACATTGCCATAACTTAGTGGTTTGGGTAAAGGGACTGGTAGAATAAGTACCAAACTTTAAAATGTACTGGGATTGATTCGTTTGACTAAATTTTTGAAGGTAGTGCTCCAGCATTGCCACAGTCAAAAGACTGGAACAAGTAAAAGATAAATTCTTTGTTAAATCTGAGACACAAAAATAATCCTTTCTACTATAGGCACAAGGCCAGAAATTTGGTGGGAGTGGTGGGGCAGTCAATCAGATTGACTCCAGTGCGCAACTAGTATTTAATTTATCGACCCCGAAAGGATGAAAGGCAAAGTTGACCTCGGCAGAATTTGATGAGACACAAAAATAATGCGAAGATTAGTACCATCAAAAAGAAAAAAAAAAGAAAGAAAAAATTGAAAAAACAAACAAACAAATAAATAAAAAACAGTGGGATTTGGTCTAAAAAAATGGTAGAATAGCAGAATATAGCAGGCTATGAGTCGCATTGCAGATCATTTTGGCATAATACCAAATAAGTATCCGGAAAGAGAATAATGTAAATATGAAATACCAAAAGAAAAAAAAAACATGAAGCGTAAACAGATTAATTTTCATTTCTAGTGTAGCTATGATATAAAGATAACTAGAATGTCACCTGGGAATTACTTTAGAGAAGATATTAAGATAGGGAAAATACTTGAGTGAAAGGAAGAATAACGAGGGGAAGAAGAAGAAGAAGAAGGCGTGTAGGAGTGAACAGCTCCTACATAATTAATTCTGTTTCTATGGCAATGGTAATGAAGCTTGCAATTTTTATTACCCCTTGTTTCCATAGCAAAAACAAAAAAAAAAAATATTGCTATTTTTATATATAAGAGGAAGTAAAAAAAAAACAACAAAAAAATTCTCTCAATATTTATGCGTTTGTTTTTGTGTGTGTGATTAACCCTTTAGCATTCAGATTACTCTGTCAAATGTAAGGTTTGTTTCTTCACATTGTTTTGAATTAAGCATGCATTATTTCATACCTTCAAGGTTTTGCTGATGTGGTTATTTATTTTTAGAATGACATTGTAGGATAGGTGTGAGAGGCTAGATCTGGCCAGTTTGAGCATAAAACAAGTAGAATATTTTTGTTCGATATGGCCAGTTTAAATGCTAAAGGGTTAAACTTTAATTTCAAATGCAACTTTATCAGTTCTTGCCATTCTGTTCATTTGTTATACTTTCATATATAGCATATGTGTGTGTGTGTGTGTGTGTGTGTGTGTAAAATAAAATTAATGTTTCCTTCTTGAGCCATGCTAGGTTCATAAGGGCCAGTTTCCCGGTTTCAGTGGCATATATATTCCCCATATGGGTGGGATGCTGGTCTGCCGAAGGATTATTCATTTTTGCCAGCTGCATGGACTGGATCAATGTGAAATGAAGTGTTTTGCTGAAGAACACAATGCATCGCCCAGTCCAGGAATTGAAACCACAATCTTATGATCATGAGTCCAACACCCTAACCACTAAAGCCACGCACCTCTCTCTCTCTCATACATATATATATATATATATATATGGCATGAAGGCACAGGCATAATTAAGAAATTTACTTTACAGCTATGAGATTTTGGGTTCAGCCCCACTACTTGGCACTTGGACAAGTGTCATTTTCTAAAGCCCTGGGCCAATCGAAAGCTTTGCAAGTGAATTTGGTAGATAGAAACTGTATGGAAGCCTCACACACATACGTATGTATTCATCTTTATCTTACTAGGTCTAATGGCAATTACAGGAAAGCTTATAAGAAACTTTATAGAAATTTTTGCCAATTGGTGGTAAAAAATGAATTCAAAGACATAGTCTACAGCAACTGAAGCACCAATGATTAAATAATAGAACCCATACTTCAGAACTGATTCAAAACATAGGATACTGAACACAAAAGACAAGGTACTAAACACAGAGAGAACCTTCAATACAATAGAAAAACGCAGTATAAAGAAAACAGCAGGGTTGCCAAAGTACTCTGACCTGTGCTGATTGGTGCAGTGCAAACAGAAAGTAAAAGTAAGACAGTTGAATGAATAATGCTTTCTGTTATTGTTCCAAACTACACAGAGAGAAAAAGATTATTGATTCAATTAACTGTAAGCTGTGGTTGTGTGGTAAGAAGTTTGCTTCCCAACAGCATAGTCTCAGGTTAAGTCCTGCTGCATGACACTTGGGGCAAGCGTTTTCTACTATAGCCCCAGGTTGACTAAAGCCTTGAGACTGAATTTGGTAAATGGAAACTAAAAGAAGCCTGTTGTTTGTGTGCACGTGTATATATATATATATATGTGTGTGTGTGAAGGTGAGTGGTTTAGTAGTTAGGGTATTCAGTTCATAATCATAAGGTCATGAGTTCAATTCCCAGAGCATGTTGTATCTTTGTGCAAGACACTTTATTTCACATTGCTCCACTCCACTCAGCTGGCAAAAATGAGTTGTACCTGTGATTCAAAGGGGCCAACTATGTCACATTCTCTGTCTCAGTTCCTTCAGAACTAAGTTAAGGGTATGCGTTTCTGTGGAGTGCTCAGCCACTTGCATGTTAATTGGAACCCTTGTCATCATAACTGAGAGAATACTAGTTTATATATATATCTGTGTGCATGCATGTGCATGTTGCATATGTGTGTGTTACTATCTCCTTGCCATCACACAATAGTTGTAAACAATGTCAACATCATGCCAATGGTGTCCCTCATTTTCCAGTCTTATGTGGAAATGTCTAGTCATAGGGAAAAATTATCTTAAAGGGGCATCTGGCCATAAAAAATCTACTTCAACAAATTCTGTCCAACCCATGAAAGTATGGAGGAGACAGAATGATGATGATGAGATATACTCTCTGTAGCTGTGGGTCTGGAAGTAGCACCCATGTCCTTCTCTGGGTATTGGGTTTGGATTATTCTCAGTTTTCACCCACCTTTTCTTCAGCTTGTGTTAATTGTATGTAAAGATAGCAGTTTGGTTATGTCAAACAAGCTGCCAGCTGATGACTATTCACAGGCATGATCCCACTGCTGCTCGACATGGGGTCTTTTGTCTGCTGTGCTTCTGCCCTGGGCCAAATTGACCCTTCTTAGACAACCTGGTCCTGATGAGCTCCCTCTCCAGTTAAATGCTAAGCTTAGTTTGGACACCTGATTGCCATAGAAGACTGATTACCCAGACTCCCATCCTCAAACAGGCAAACCAACCAAGCCTCTGAATAGCTGGATTACAGGAGCACACCACAACTCTTTTGTTGAATGTTTGTTTTGCCATGCTAGCAAGGGTTAGGATGGAGAGTTATTTGAGGCAAGATTTTATGGCTGGATGCTCTACCTGTTGCTAACACTAAACTGTTTTTCATGTAAGAGATTTCCTTATTACCACAGATCTTTGAAAGCATAGAGCAACTGGTTAAAATGTCAATAAAGAACATTAACATCAGCACTACTTCACTCGAAGGATGACAACACGGAATATTCATGTATTTGCACATTGCATGCTCTCACAAACATGATGGGCTGCCCTGCAGTTTCCAACTGTTAGATTACCCCACAAGGCATTGGTTGACCTGAGGCTAGAGAAGATTACACTTACACAAGTTGTCATGCAATGAGATTGAATCCAAAACTACAGGGTTGGGAAGTGAACTGCTTAACCTCACAGTTACGCCTGTACTTATAACAGTAATTTTTCAAATGTGTATGCATTAATTACAAAATATTTAGTCACTGCCCTAGTTCATTATTTAACTATCTCTGTAAACAATTAGTTTCGCTGACAACCAATTACTTTTGTTAAGTGTCAAATACTTACATCAATAGAACATCCCATGAGAGAAGACCTCTGGAAAGCTTTCAACATGATTTGGAACAGGGTTTTTGGTGAGTCTTTGAGGTCAAACATTTCTGTAACACCTCCAGTGAAATCTTCCATAGCTTCAGAGCTATTTCCACCTTTAAGGGCTTCATAGCATCCATTAAGCCTGAGAGAGAGAGAAATAAGGAATGAGTAACAAAAAAATAAATAACAAAGTATGCTACATTTATACCATAATTTATACAGATATATAAATTATATTTACGTGTATGTGAGCACATAACAATCAATGTAAAAAAGACAGTATTCACAAATATGATAAATTTATATAGTTTACAATATTATAATTTGTTCAGATATCAATTGGATCTTCACCCTTGTTCATCACTCACTACATTCACTTCTACCCTCATCTTTAACCATCTATTACCCTCTTTTTGTACTCTTATGAAATTACCTACCCTTTCCCCTCCATCCTCTGTCCATATCCTCTTTATTCCCACCTTCTTGCACCATGTGGGTTTGGTCTGAGAAGGCAAGCTTTGCATGTGGCAGATGTTCTGAATTAATACTCATTAAGTGTATACTAGAAATAGGCCCTCTTAAATGTCCAGCTGGCTTACTAAATGTAGTTGACTTCTTCTGTTACTGAGGTCACATAATTAGCAGAAGAGGTAATTGCTCATAAAGCATATTATAGCCAGAGTAAAAATGGGTTGAACAATTTATATAGTTTACAATATGTGGTAAAGAAATTTGCTTCTCAACCACATGGTTTCTGGTTCAGTTCTATTGTATAGCACCTTGGGCAAGTGTCTTCTACTATAGCTTTAGACCAACCAATACTTTGTGAAAGAATTTGGTTGGCAGAAACTGCGTGGAAGCCCATCATCTGTGTGTGTGTGTGTGTGTGTGTGTCTTTGCCCATCACCATTTGACACCTGATGCTGGTTTAAATTCCTTTAACTTAGTGTTTCAGCAAAAGAGACCGATATAATAACTACCAGACTTAAAAAGTAAAAACTGGGTTGATTTTTTGTTACTAAAACCCTTCAAGGTGGTAACTCAGCATGGTCGCAGTCCAATGACTGAAGCAAGTAAAAAGAAGAAAAGAAAGAAAAAAAGAAACAGAAGAAATACGGTCAGGAATTTTGTCTGACATTCCAATGATTCTGTTAATCTGCCATTCCAAACACAAACTTTAAAACAAATACTAGCTTAAGAACAAAAGGTTCTTACATGAAATTTTGGAAGGTTTAAATTTAAATATGAATAACGCTATATATCAAGGGGATTTTGTGTCCTAGAACCAGAATCGGTTTCAGATGAGTTGGTATCAAAATGGATATAAATAATCCCATTCCAGCCTCTTTCTGCCTCTCTCTCTCGTTATATTCTTATTTCAGGCATATAAGTATATACTGAACCAATTAATTGTAAGGAGGTGGTGACTTGTTAAAATAGTTGTAATTAGATATTGGGGGCGGGGATGATAAAACAAAAAAACACAACCACTTCAATGGCTGTTTACCGACTCGTTATGTTAATTACGTCTGTGCATTTGATGATGAAAGCTTTGTGATACTTATCAAGTGTTTCATGTCAGTCAGTGGGTACAATTGAAACACACCAGAGGTACACTCGTCATGCTTCCTCACTCATGCCATATTTTTTTACCCAGCATCCCTCTGGTGGAGGAATCAGAGGATAGCGAGCAAAGTTGAATTAAAGTTACTGCTCGCTACACAAAGTCACATTGGAACAATGCAAGCTAACAGGGCATCTTGTACACAATCATTTAACATGCTAGAAATAGCAACCAAATCTTCAAATAATTTACTTTTAATACTTTAAAACATACAAAAGACACTTTAGATAATATTATTCTTCATATAAAATATCTGAATAAAAGCAATGATAGTTATGGTTGGAATGTCTTCCATCATATAACTTCTAAAACAGAGCTGAACAAATCTGACCAGATTACTCAGTCTGCTAGCAGCAATCACCATGCAACTGTCCAAGAGGAACATTAACTGCTTCAACTTGATTTTTTTTGGAGGGTTTCTAAAAGTGACAGACATAAAACCTTCCACTAGACCAAACAGGGGAAAACAAAAAACAATCATACAATCAAGAGAAATGATACTACAACAAAGTTGCTTACTTAGCATAAGCTTTTTCCAACAAAGCGCTCCAGAACTCATTCTTGTCAGCAGAATGCATGTAAATCAACTGTCCATAAGACGTTGGTATCCTGTCATCAACAACGACATCGATCCAGTCTCCTTGATGCCAGAAACGGAAGCGGAAGCAGCCAGTATAGTTTTCCTGAAAGTTTTGACCAAGTGGTACAACTCTAAACAGTAATTTCTGATCAATGGTAAGAGAGGCAACAGCTGCCAACAACCAACAGTCACCTGAAATAATAATAAAAAAGAACAATCTGTCAATGAGGGTGTGAGCCTCCGCATAAGGTGTGCAGGACTGTTTGATTGCAGGTGTAATTTCATCTACATTCAAATTTGAAACTTCTCACTGATGCATATGAAAAAAAGTGTTTTATTTCTTAAGAACAAATGGCTTAACTCTTTAACATTTAAACTGGCCATAACCAACCAAAATATTCTACTTGTTTCATCTTCAAACTGGCCAGATCTGGCCTCTCATACATACCTTACAATGACATTCTAAAAATGAAACAATCATATCATAGAAATTTCAAAGCTATGAGATAATGCATGATCAGCTTAAAATAATGTGAATGAATAAGCATCACATTTGATTGAATAATCTGAATGCTAAAGGGTTAAATATAGGGAAAAAAAAAGGGTACAAAATACCAATTACACCAATATATCCAGAAAATTTATGCTAACACAAATGTTATCAAAGTAACACAAAACAGGTTAAATTTGAAGCAAACTGAAATATCTGTTTATATGTACATGACAGGCATTTCAGTTTTCATCAACCGAATCTACTCACAAGGATTTGGTTGGCCATGATGCTATAGTGAAAAAAAACAAAACATTTGACAAAGGTGCCATACAGTGGGATTGAACATGAGATCATGTGACAGTGAAGCAAAGTTCTTAACCACACAGCTATGCCTCCACTTATGTATCTTTTGTGGTGAGAGTCATTGACAGCCCTGTGGGATTGGAATAATGGACAAGCCGAAATCTTACAAAAAGTTGTGTATTAGTTGAGATGAGAGAGGTTGTAGCAGTCACTGGGAGTGCATGGAAGTTGTAGGAAGTTGCTGAGATTGTTGAGAGTTTGTATTTATTGGAGTATTGTGAAGACGCAGGCTGGAAAGCGGAGCATTTTCCAATCGAAATTGGATGTAGAGGGTTTGTAGGACACAGTGTGAGACGACTGCTGTTATCGTTAGGCCTAACTCATTGTAAGGTAAATACCACCATGAGTGGTATCCAAATTACAGTGGAGAAGGCTAGCCACTGGATTTGGTTAAAAAGAGACGATGAGTGATGGCTAGAGAAATATTGAGCTTTGTTTTTAATAACCAGTTGATCTAGCAAGCGGGGCCTCATATCAGTGAGTGGGGCCGGTGCACATTGATGCCGTCGAGATGTAGGCCCCGAAACGGCGCGCATTCTCTCCTGATGACCCCATACACTTGCCGGCTTCCGGTATGCGGAGTTCTCGACTGGTAGCACTTGCATGTGCGAGTTGTTTGCAAGACATCGTGTGTAGTGGAGTAATTTGAAGTCGTGTGAAGACAGTTGTGTCTATCCCTGCTTCGTGAAATCTGTATATCCAATGTATGGAAGGATACAAAAGTATCATTACTAAACTTTAATAGGGTGTGACGTTACAAAGTTTTATGAAGAGAGAACAATCAGTGGCGTGACTTGAAAACCATGACCTGTTATGTTTATAGTACATATATCACATATTACATAACACACCTTACAGTGTAATTACAACAATTAGTTCCAAATTAATCTTGAAATTCTCATTAAATAAATAGTGAATAAGAAAAATTACACTGGAATGCAAGTTCTAAATTAAACACAAACAAAAATAGTAAGATTGTATTTTCAGTAAAGTAATTGGTGAAGAAACTAAATTATATGCTGCTAGTTGTTAAAGCCAAGTAGTGGTTGCCATAATGGGAATGAAATAAACTGTACTAGTTTAGAATATCTTTTGAGAGTTTGGGAAATAAAACCAACTTACCAAGTTCTCCTTGTTTTACATCAAATCGGGAGGCACCACCAAGAAAGAATTTTGGGTCTTCACAGATTTCCTACAAATGGAAAACAAAACAAAATGAAGTAAAAAAAAAAGATTTTAAAACAATGAAACAAATTAACAAACTTGTAAGAAAGTAATTTGAAAGATCAGTGTTTATATAAAACAGTATATATATATGTATATATATATATATATATATATATATATATATATAT
>NC_068991.1:66316446-66336844 GCF_001194135.2 Octopus bimaculoides
TATATATATATATATATATATATATATATGTGAATAAAAATATATACAAAAAAAAGTGTTTTGTATGATCGTGTATAGAGGAATATATTATTTTATTTAAAAGAGTTCCAACTCTGTCTGTTTTTTATGTTTTATTTATATTCTTGTAAAATTAATGTGGGATATAGAATATGGAATATATAATACATAATGTAAAAATAAATGGTAAAATGAAATGAAGTATTGAATGTCTTATTGAATATATGAAACATTGAGTATTCAATATAGAGAATTATTGTTTAATGCCCACCTTTCATGCTGGCATGGGTTGGACAGTTTGGCTGGAGCTGGCCAGGTATAAGACCGCACCAGACTTCTGTGTCTGTTTTGGCAGGGTTTTTACAGCTGGATGCCCTTTCTAACACCAACCACCGGGCAGAGTGGACTTTTTACATGGCACCATGACACACACACACACACACACACACATATATATATATATATATACATAAAGTGTCAAATCAGACACTGAAAATAGCAAAACAACAAAAGGACATACATATAGAATGCAATAGCTTGATGCTCAGTAAAGATGGCAAAAAGAGTGGTTTTTTTTAATGTTTTGAGCACAGCTCTTCATCAGAAAGAGGAGAAAGGAAAGGTCTGAAGAAGGAGTCCAGGAAAAGTATGTGAGTGATTACATGCCTGAAGTGACTGGAAGTGTGTGTAAGTGTATATACACTCACTCACACACACACACACATGTGGTAAGAAGTTTTATTGTTTATGCTTAGATGTGTGATTAAGAAGATCACTTTGTAACTACATAATTCCTGGTTCAGTACCACTGCATGGCACCTTGGGCAAGTGTTTTCTACAATGGTCTTGGATTGACCAAGAAGTCTGTTTTGTATGTGTGTGTGTGTGTCTTTGTGCATGCGTTTGTCCTCCATCACAACCTGACAAGTGGTGTTGGTCTGTTTACATCTCTCTAACTTGGTAGTTCAGCAAAAGTACCCGATAGAATAAGTAACAGACTTCAACACGTAAGTACTGGGATCGATTTGCTTGACTAAACCCTTCAAGGCACTGGCTGCAGCATGGCCACAGTCAAACAACTGAAACAAGGTAAAAGATATATACATATATATATATTCAGTGTATGTAATAACTCTTTGAACACCAGCTGCAAGAGGTGCCCATCCTAGCGCCACATCTGTACAAAACAGTGTAGGTTCCTAGTAGAACTGAAAAGCCACATCCATACAGCTCATGATTAAGAGACAATCAGGCAACGGTAGAGCTTGAAATCAGGTTGCAGCAATCATGTACGTATGTACGTGTGTGAGCATGGGTGTATGCATGCTCACATGCTATGTACATTCATGTATGTAAATATACATGTTGTTGAGAAAAAAAATCAATAAATTAGAGTCCAACAAAAGTTTGTCTTGTGGGATTTATTCCGCTTGAATTGCACAGACTTTCAATTGTTGCTTTCACCACTGAAAATGCAGTGAACCAATGATTGTGATTCACGAGAGATCAATAATCAGTGATGCTACTGTGCACAAAATGCATTACATACATACATGCATATACATAAATACATATACACATACATACACACATGCAAGCATACACATATATACACACATGCTTACATACATCATCATCATCATCGTTTAACGTCCGCTTTCCATGCTAGCATGGGTTGGACGAATACATATATATATATATACACACAGGCATACATATACATATATACATACATACACATACATATATACACACAGGCATAAATACATATACACACACAGGCATACATAACACATACACACACAGGCATACATAACACATACACACACATACATATGCAAATGCACATATACACACACACATACGCAAATGCACATACACACACACACACACACATATATATATATATACGTACACACACTCACACACATATATACATACAGACATAAAATTTTAAAAATAACTGATAACTGTTTTATTAGAAAACAGAGCTGAATATAAATATTGCAAATGACATTGGAAAAAACCAGAAAGGTAACTTCCTGGCATCCTACAAACATATATATTTATTCATTCATTTGTATGACTTCTATTTTTCTATGCTAGCATGTGTTGGCTGAAGACTTATTTGAGATAGGATTTTGTGGCCAGATACTCTTCCTGTTCCTAATCCTTACCTGTTTTTCAAGTAAGGAATTTTTCATTTCACAGGTTATTTGAAAGCACAGAGCTATTGATTGTAATGTCAACAAGGTGTGTAAACATCACATTACTAGTAGTAACAAGCAAAGCCTAGGTGTGTTAATATTGCATATGCATGCACACACACAACAATAGGCTTCTTACAATTTCAATTGACCAAATAAACTTTCAAGGCATTGACAATCTCAGGGCTTTAGTAGGAAACATTTGCCCAAGGTGTCTTGCAGTGGAAATGAACTCAACTCCATGCGGTTGTGAAACAAACTTTGTAACCATACAACCTCTCTCTCTCCCTCACTCTGTTTGTCATCATCACCATTTATTTGTCCACTTTTCCAGGTTTGCATGGATCAGATGGAGTTTAGTGGGGTAGATTTTCTACAGCTGAATGCCATGCCCATTTTCAAACCTTACCCATTTCCAAGCAAAGAAATATTTCACCAGAGCCAGACCCAATTTTGCAGAATATTGGAAATGATATTCATTTACAACAATCTCATGATGTCAAGACAAGGAGACATGCATGCACATGCATGCACAAACACACACACACACACAATTACTACATGAAAGTACACATCAAGCCAAATGAGGTAGACTATCTAGTTGCTTGACCCGTTGGAAACACTAGCCATGTTTCCCTCAGTTTACACCTCTACCATCTAAACCCTTCAGCATTCAAATTACTGTCAAATGTGATTCGTATTTATTCACATTGTTTTTAAATCAATCGTGCATTATCTTGCAGCTTTAAGATTTTAAGGATGTAATCGTTAATTTCTAGAATGACATTGTTTGGTAGGTGTAAGAGGACAGTTCTGGCTAGTTTGAACATGAAATATAAAATATTTGGGCTGGATATTAGCTGGTTTAAATGCTAAAGTGTTAAAACTAGATGATGTGGCCCTACATACAATAGGTTAGCAACAAAGCAAAAAAACCCCAAAAAAGGCTGAGATGCTCATAATTGAAATGTAACTGAATGTTGAACATAGATCAGCCGAGTCAAGACTTATGTGGAGTTAAACAACAACACACTTATCATCTTTGGTAGGAGGCACATAGCTATGTGGTTAGAGCATCAGACTCACAATCATGAGGTAGTGAGTTCGATTCCCAGACTGGGCTGTGTGTTGTGTTCTTGAGCAAGACATTTTATTTCATGTTGCTCCACTTCACTCAGCTGTAGAAATGAGTTGCGATGTCACTGGAGCCAAGCTGTATCGGCCCCTTTGCCTTTCCTTTGGATAACATTGATGGCTTGGCATGGAGAGAAGAGGCTGGTATGCATGAATGACTGTTGGTCTTCCATAAAACAACCTTACCTGGACTTGTACCTTGAAGGGGAACTTTCTAGGTGTAATCCCATGGTCATTCAGACCAAACGGGGTTTTTACCCTTACCCATTACAATCTTCGAAAAAAAAAAAAAAAAAAAGAAATGGCCACATCAAATAAAGTGAGCCTACAAACATTATGTTTGAAAGAAAAAAACAAACAAACAAAAATCAGATGAGGTAGTCATGACTGGCAGCCTTTTTAATCATAAGCTTGCTGGATCAGGACCTACCTAAGGATAACACAGAAGTCAACACTTCAGCGGTTTTTCATAGAACATTATGGTTGCACTTATATAATTGCCGAGTATTTTCATTAACTTTTAGCAGAGTGAAAAGCTGTCAAAGTTAAAGTCAGTAATGTTTATTCTAAAACAGAAGTGTGTGGATCAAGCTTGATGTTAAATGGTTCGCTCTTTGTGCTGAAAATTAATTACTGATATTTTTAAATAGTTCTAGATGTAGACATAGACAGCAGGTTACGTCTTACCTGAAGGTTAAGTCTATAAACTAGAACGTTCACTTGTAGACTCCTCTCTATTACCCATGCCACCACCACCACCTCCAGCACTGTTACCCCCCATCAATACCTTCACCACTACCACTACTACTAGTGCCACCACCTTCACCGCCATCACAATAACTGCCACCACCTTCGCAACCACCATTACCGCCACCACTTTCGCAAACACCACCAATGCCACTCACCACCATCCTCCTCTTCCTCCACTACTGCTGCCACAACCATCACCACCTTCATCACTGTCACCGCCACAACCACCTTCACCACCAGTGTCCATTGCCATTACTACCATGACTACCACCATTACACGGTAATGTAAACTGACTGACTTGAGTTTAAAAGTGTCAAAGAGAATGGCGACCAGGGTCAGGAAATTAGTTTCGAAGCCAAAACGAAAATAGCACCTGACAAACATCCCATACACAACCATCAACAAGCAAAATATAACTGAAATAGCACCAATCAGGTATGGCTGTGTGGTTAGCAAATTATCTATACAAGCAAGTGGTTTTCAGTTCAATCTGACTGTAAGTTATTGTGGACAAGTGTTTTCTACTATAGCCTTGATGTTCAGCAATGCCTGGCAAGTGGATAAATGATAGGCAGAAATGACACCGAAGCCTGTTATATCTCTGTATCTGCCTTTCTTTCTTTCTCTCTCTCTCTCTCTCTCTTTCTCATTTGTCTTATCTATATTCGTATATGTATGTATGTGTGTGTGTGTGTGTTTATATATGTCACGGTATCAACTATCAAATGATACACTCCACTGGTCATAATGTCTGTCCTCACCTTGTTTTAGCTTTTGAATGATGCTACCCTGCCGTGAAGGTGGGTAGGCCAACATTTCTCCTAAATGTGACATCAGTTCATTGCAGTGTTATCCATTTAAAGCTGAGTGAACTAGAGTGATGCGCAATGAAGTTTTAGCTCAAAAATGCAATGTACCACTTGTTTGGAAAATGAAACTATGATCTTAGGATTGCAAATTCAACACCCTAACCACGAGGCCATGCATCTTTACCATGTGTGTATATGTACACACACACACTTATATGTATGTGTGTACCTTCTTTTTGGAGATGTGTTTCAGCAGCATGACATGTAAGCATCAGCAAGAATACTTATCAATCTGTGCTTTCACCACTTGTAATATTTGTTCTACCCAAGTTGCACACACAGTCCCTTGTCATTGTCATCAACATTAAAAATTCAATTTAAAAACAATGAAGTGAATTGAGACAATTTTCTCAGCCCAGAAAGATGACAAAATGTTCTTTGTCGATTTGAAGAAAACATTTTTGAATTAATAGTTAAATTTAATATTTTATGATGTAAGTGTTGCCTCTGACCAGATGATAATATAGGAACCCAGATGGTCCTTTGCATTGCAGAGTTCCTTGTACAGATGTACCCTTAGTCTTATAACAACAACCATTCTTATGCTGTTGAATTATTTGTAGGTGGTAGAGAAGATTTAAGTTTTGATGGTGCCATACAATAAATTACCATTGCTTTCAAAGTTTCTAGCTGGAAAACCTATAATCATTCCATCAACAGATGAGTCACCACTGCCACCGTTGCCACCCCTACTCCCATTGACATCATCACCATGCAAAATGATTTTCTAAGCTCTTACATTAAAAGATGTAATTAGCAAAATCAGGTATACTTGATATTTTAATCACGTGGTGAATTAATTAACCAACAAAATCTTTTATTCGGCATGAACGAATATCTATTGATTATACTAATTTTTGTTTTTAGTTTTGTTTCTAAATTTTATATCACAAATTAGAAGGAACAATAGTATTGCTGACTGGTTGGTTTACAACTTTCCAAATGGCCCAGTCACTGAATTTTATGATGATAACAGTGACAAGGCATTGTCTGCACAATTCATGCAGAACAAACATCTCAAGCACTGAAAGCATTCTGAGAATGCCACCTTTGACAGTGTCACATCCAGTCTAGAAGGAGATTTATCTTTCTTTTCTGCTTATACAATTAGCCCTTTTTCTTCATGTAAAGATGAATTAACTAACATTTTGGGCCAGGTCCCATCACCAGTCTCAGAGAGCCCTTGATTCCCATCTGATTAAAAATAACTAAAAGAAATTTATAGTCTGTCCAATCAAGGATAATTTTGGGGTTTAGACAATACTGAATTTTTGCAAGGCTGCAAATTTGGTGGAGCGCATAAAGGTTCATTAAATCAACCCAACTACATGGTCAGTTTTTATAATCCTAGAAAGATGAAGGGTAAAGTGAACTTTGATGAGATCTGAAGTTAGTAGTTAAAAGAATGTAACCAAATACTGTAAAATGCTGTAAAATGTAACCAAATACTGTAAAATGCTGTAAAATGTAACCAAATACTGTAAAATACTGTAAAATACCTATTTGGCCAGACAAAAACCAGTGAATTGATTGAAACCAAATATAGGTTAAATGTAGCTGTATCTTGTAAATCTACTGAGCAAATCGTTCTCTGATTAAATGAACTCATTAGAAAACTAATTACTTCCCACCTCATCAACAGACAGTTGAAGAAGACAGATAAAAATAAAGTTTGGGCAGGGTAGCTATCAGGTTTACTAAACAGGAACTAACAGGCTACCTGACAATTCTCAGATAAAACAGCTGAATATTTTGTACAGCTTTTTAAGGACAAACTATTACAGCAGGAAAAGTGATAAGTAAACAGAATCATGGGATAAAGTTTCCTGCATATATGGAATTTTATCTGATATAAGAATTTCTTCCCATGCCAAGTAAAATCTGCATATTCTATAAAATTCTAAGATGTCTTCATTGTATGTCTGCAAATTCTCTGGTTTTCATTATCCCCTGAAGACTTCTGTTATAATAAATAAATAAATAAATAAATAGATTCTTTTGTTTTCCAGCTAAATGACTATAATTTCATTAAGATGCTGGAATATTTCCATATTTCTTTATTTACACATCAGAATATTTCCATTTTAGGTACGTTTTCCTTTTGCCAATTTGGCTTGATAGCAGCACGATTCATAAACCAAACTAGCAAGTCATGTGACCTCAGCTGATGGTACTATTACAAACACACACACACACACACACACACACACACATACACACACACATACACACACACACACACACACACACACACACACACACACAAAATCATTTACTATTTTTTTCCCAGTCTCATTATCACAGTATACATTTCTTGCACAGCTTGCCAAATTCCATAATCTTAAAGTTGATACAGGGGAAACAGAAAAATAAAACTTTATATTTGCAAAATGTTGCAGTCCAATTTTATTCATTATATATATATATATATTTATCTATATCTATAAATATATGTACACACCCATAAGTGCCTTTATAAACACTCTTATAAGTGTCATCATCACCACCACCACCACCACATCTGCCACTCCTTCACCGTCACTACCACTGCCACCATCCTCATCATTATTATCATTTTCATGTCTGCATTTCCAAGTAGGCATAGATTGAATGGGTTTTCTGAGGTAATGTTTAAAAGCCAGACGCCCTGTGTTGCTGCTGCCAATCCTTTTAGTCATGTTCTAAAATACACAGGGATGTTGTGTACTTAATCTGAAACAGGGATACAGCAAGTATACCTATAAGAGTGCCTGTGCATAATTTCACAAGCTTCATAATCAGGGCAGCACACCTCAAAGATTATTGTTGTTGGCACTCCGTCGCTTACGACGTTGAGGGTTCCAGTTGATCCAATCAACGGAACAGCCTGCTCGTGAAATTAACGTGCAAGTGGCTGAGCACTCCACAGACATGTGTACCCTTAACGTAGTTCTTGGGGATATTCAATGTGAAACAGTGTGACAAGTCTGACCCTTTGAATTACAGGTACAACAGAAACAGGAAGTAAGAGTGAGAGAAAGTTGTGGTAAAAGAGTGCATCAGGGTTTTCCACCACTCCCTGCCGGAGCCTTGTGGAGCTTTAGGTGTTTTCGCTCAATAAACACTCACAACGCCTGGTCTGGGAATTGAAACCGCGATCCTATGACCGCGAGTCCGCTGTCCTAACTACTGGGCCATTGCGCCTCCACTCAAAGATTATTATTGCTATAATAATCATTTTATTTAATGAATACCTATAAACTATCAGTATAGCGAACACATAGCTGCTTGATAATATTATTTAAAAAATGAACAGATATAAATTGTTTCTTTTTAAATTTAATTATTTTATTTTTGTTTGGGGACACACAGTATCATCATAATGCATTTATACTGCATGCCCTAGTGGATGTAGTGCTTATAAGCTTCCATAGTTGTATGTAGTTTAGTAACAAATGTCTAGTAGGGCACAACCAGTTGGGACCCCACCTGCAGACAATGTACATTTGTCTAAAGTGAGTCATATCAAATCCCAGTATTCTTCTAGCACAGTTGATCCCAACAAGATTTGAACTCAGAACATAAAGATCCATAGACAAATACCAGAGGACTAATTTGTGCAATCCTCTAACAATGCAGCCAATCCATCACTTCTTATTGCTTATTTTTAGATGTGTGGTTAAGAGGCTCACTTTGCGACATGGTTTTGGGTTCAGTCCCACTGTGTGACACCTTGGGTAAGTTTCTTATAGATGCTACACATGTTTAGCCCTGAGCTGACCAATACCTTCATCATCATCATCATCATCGTTTAACATCCGTTTTCCATGCTGGCATGGGTTGGATGGTTTGACTAAGGTCTGGAGAGCCAGTGGCTGCACCAGGCTCCAATCTGATCTGGCAGAGTTTCTACAGCTGGATGCCCTTCCTAATGACAACCCACTCCGAGAGTGTAGTGGGTGCTTTTTACGTGCCACTAGCACCAGCGCCAGTCAGGTGGGCCTGGCATTGATCACGTTCAGATAGTGCTTTTTACGTACCACCAGTACTGGGGTCAGTTGTGGGGTACTGGCATCGGCCACGCTTTGTTGGTACTTTTTACATACCACTGGCATGAGAGCCACTCAGTGGGTACTGGCATCGGCCATGTGAGTGAATTTGGTAAACAGAAATTGTGTGGGAGTTTATCGTATATGTATAGAGATGTATGTCTGTATGTGTTTGTTCCCCACCATCACTTGACAACCAATTTCGGCTTGTTTCTGTTCCTGTAACTTAGTGGTTCCACAAAAGAGACTTGTAGAATAAATTTTCCAATATGGTGCCCTAGTGTGACTGCAGTTCAGTGACTGAAACAAGTAAAAGATATAAGATAAAACTAATTTTGCATTTAATACTGGCTAATATTCCACTTGTGTGTATTTAATGCATGTAATGAGTCATTAGGGTGTATTTAACGTAGCTAATTAACCATTTATATGTATTATGATTAATAAACTATTTGCATGCAGTTGATAGAATTAATATGCCATGACAATGAAGGCAGCAGCAACTTTTCTAATATTTAATTTTGTTCCAAACAAGGCTTGAAGCCACTGTAATTTAATGGACGACAAATAAGGAACCGAAGAAGCCTGCAAATTCAAAAGCCTAAAAGACTGAATATCATAGAATAGAGGAAGACAAGATGACAGTAATGAGCTCCAGAGAGTAGTTGTTTCAGGAAAGAAGCTATTAGAATAAAAGGTTGGCACTCTGTCGCTTACGACGTCGAGGGTTCCAGTTGATCCGATCAACGGAACAGCCTGCTCGTGAAATTAACGTGCAAGTGGCTGAGCACTCCACAGACACGTGTGCCCTTAATGTAGTTCTTGGGGGAGATTCAGCGTGACACAGTGTGACAAGGCTGGCCCTTTGAATTACAGGCACAACAAAAACAGGAAGTAAGAGTGAGAGAAAGTTGTGGTGAAAGAGTACAGCAGGGTTCGCCACCATCCCCTGCCGGAGCCTCGTGGAGCTTTTAGGTGTTTTCGCTCAATAAACACTCACAACGCCCGGTCTGAGAATCGAAACCGTGATCCTATGACTGCGAGTCCTTTGCCCTAACCACTGGGCCATTGCGCCTCCACAGAATAAAAGGACTTATGACTAAAAGGAATCTCAACAGAGAAACAATGTACCTGGGAAGGGAAGCAGGTGATATGTTTAAAAGTCCTAAGAGAGGATACTAAACCAGAAAGGTCATCAGAACAATGACCATGGAAATATTTATAGAGAAGACAAATAATGTATATTTCGGCAATTAGTTAAAGACACTAAACGAGTAGAAAGAAAAGGAACCACCATCTTAACAACTTAATTCTGAATTTCATCAATCAGTTTTTAGACACGTAGAAGAAGCAACCGGAAATTATTTCACTAATTTCTTTGAAATATTCTGTTTGGTCTTTCTGCCTTAGTTAAGATCTATGCAGGGTTTATTAATTCCATACAGAATTAATTGATCTCATGAGGGTTCATTTCATATTTCCTCACCAAGATCGATTCAATATGCAGCAGTAACAGGCTGAAGTTGTTGTTTAACCCAGGGTCAGCCCAGAATGAGCATATTTACAATATGATTAGAGGAATTTCAATCATGACCATCCTCCTCTTTTGCATATCAGTTACAAATGTATTTAGAACAACAGATTGTGATTTGGGAGAGACTTGACTGCTATTTCTGAAAATTAGGGCAACTATTGACAGGATCTCTTATTAGCTAATATCCTGGGCTTGGCCCAGCTGGTTTTGTTCTTCATCTTACAAAATAAATAAATAAATAAATAGGTTTTCATGACTAACAAATGCTGGCATGGCTGTTGTGTTTAAGAAGCTTGTTTTGCAACCATGTGGTTTCAGGTACAGTCCCATTGCACAGCACCCTGGGCATGTCTTCTACTATAGCCCGAGGACAACCAATGCCTTGTGAATGAACTTGGAAGATAGAAACTGCATAGAGGCTCGCTGTGTATAGGATAAAGATCCTTCCTGAAAAATATAGACTCATGGGACTGGGTTTCCTGGTTTCTGTGGAACATATATATATTCCCCACTTGAGAGGATGCTGGTTCATGGCAGAATTACTCATTTTTGCCAGCAGAGTGGGCTGGAGCAATGTGAAATGGAGTGTTTTGCCCAAACACATCATCCAGTCCAAGAATCAAAACCACAATCTTACAATCATGAGTCCAACACCCTAATCACTAAGCCACACACTGCCAAATATATATGTGTGTGTGTGTGTGTGTGTGTGTGTGTGTGTGTGTGTGTGTGCGTGCGCGCGTCTTTGTGTCTGTGTTTCATTCCCACTCTTCATTGCTTGACAACCAGTGTTCCTTGTTTGTACCAGTAACTTAACAGTTTAGCAAAAGAAACCAATATATATATATAATCCACGACTACCACACACACACAATCCAGTGTTCTGGATTGGTACTTCATTTTATCAACCCCCGAATAGATGAAAGGCAATGTCAACCTCAATGGGATTTGAACTCAAAGCACAGTGAACTAGAACAAATACCACAAGACATCCTATCTGATGACAGTCTTATGGTTCCACCAATTCACTCTTTTGGATTACCATCTTTTATGATATACAAGTCGAATTTATCAGACTCTAATTTACAGCCCCCCCAAAAAAAAGGTAGGCCCAATTATACTCCAAGAGACTTTAGTTAGCTAGTTAGCCAGCTCCCTCTGTGCCATGAGGCACATAAGTCTGCAACCTGATCTCACCAACCAACCCTGCTCTCTGCCACTGCTCAGGTACAATCCCAGCCCCTCCTCCTGTTTTCCCTCCTTGTCAATGGCCCTTCATCATGTTGTTCCAGGGTGCCTCACTGCTCTCCTCCCCTCATGCCACCACCTCAGTCCTGCTATACAAGGATTAAGATGACTTTGGAGGACCAAAACTTCCATGAGGAATGCAGAAGATTTGGAAAGATAATGGACAATGCTTGACTGTTTACACTATATACTATGTTGATTTGTAATGTCAGAAAATACGAAAATGCAGTAGTACTTTTTATCCATCCCCCAAAGGGTGAAAAGTAAAGTTGACTTCAATGGGAATTGCATTGAGAATGCAGACAGTCAGAATGAATAACGTGAGACACTCTTGTCAACACTTTTGACAACTCTGCTGATGACTGCATGTATTTTACATGTTTCTCACCAAAGATGGCCTAACAGGATGACGCGAGAGAAAGAGAACAAGAGCATTGATAGACACAAATTTTGATTATCAACTGATACTTTACAGAATAAGAGTCCTGATAGTATCTCAAGCAATTTCAACGTTGGTAGTTGATCTAATTGTTTCATGCTAAATTAAATACAGTAGGATGTTGAGAAGAATTTCTGATAGACATTTAAAATCCACAAAGAGACAAAATTTAAAATGAAAATAAAAATGGGTGGGTCAGAATCTCTTAAAAAGATGGGGTGGAGTGGATCTATTTTCTGTGTAAACACCCCGGTAAGTATAGAGTGATTGATGATAAGTGGTCACCTGTCACCCAGATAATCCGCGCCTAAGTTAAGTGGATGAGATGTGAAAATATAAATATCTCTTAAGTACTAAGAGGCATGTGAAAGAGTGTGTGTGCATGTGTGTGCTTAACTGTGGTCTCATGGCATTTAGACAAATGAGATAAATCTTCTCTTGGACAAGATACCAATCTACTATTGGTTAACATTCCTAGCAGGCAATTTGGTTCTGAATAATTCCTCTTGGCTAAAGATTTTACTGAGTTTTAACCCTTTAGCATTCAGGTTACTCTGTCAAATGGAATGCTTATTTATGTACATTGCTTAGAGTAAACCATGTATTATCCTGTAGTTTTGAGATTTTGATGATGAGATTGTTTATTTTGAGAATGACATTGTAGGGTAGGTGTGAGAGGCTGAATCTGTCCAGTTTGAACATAAAACAGGTAAAATATTTTACCCTAATATGGCCTGTTTAAATGTTAAAGGGTTGCAGGCATGGAAAACGTCTACCAAATAACAATTAAGAAAATACACACACACACACACACACACACACACAAGTATAGATACGACCATGTAGTTAAGAAGCTCGCTCTGAAAGCACACACACACATATATACACATTACAACAGGCTTCTGCACAGTTTCCGTCTATCATATCCACTTACAAGGACTATAATAGAAGGCACTTGCCCAAGGTGCCGTGCAGTGGGACTGAACCCCAAATCACATGGTTGCAAAGTGAGCTTCTTAACCACACAGCCATACTTATGCAAACAACTATATTCTGCCCTAAGATTTGTGGCTTCCTACCTATTTTAGATTTCTATTTCAGAAATCTTCATCATCATCATCACTGCCATCACTTTCATCATCATCATCATCAGTTTATGTTGATATTGTCTGTTCAGTAACTTAGAGAGCTTGTTAATAATCATCTCAGGAAGTTTTTTCCCCATGATCAATTATTCATCACCAAAGATAACTGAATTAAACCATATTGATTTGTCATGGATATTTCAAAAATTCATGATAAAAATCTAAAAGTCTTTGGAGCAGATGTTAGGCAAAATTGGAATCAGAAATATCACAATTTACATTTTTTCCCCCCATTTCCTCTCAAACAGTTTTACCAATATTTTGCAACATCTCCCAGCATTGCCAATCTGCTGGAGACAGTCTGTCTACATTTATTCTTTATTGTATTTTGTTTTTTCATTATTGTTCCCCGTGCGAATCTGACTGCATCTTGTGCATAGTGTGAGAGGGAGGGGCTCTAGCATATTTTTCAATCTATAACTGAAGAAAAAATTAAATACCGGTCAAGTACTAGGGATGATGGTATTGACTTGCTCCCACTCCACAAAATTGCCAGCTTTGTGTCAAAATTAGAAAGAATTATTGTTATTATTATCAAAATATAAAGAAAACAGAAAATGGAGAAGTACTGATTAACAACAATTGACTTACATCAATTATTATTTATTTATACAATGCAAATAGACAGCATATCATCTAACAGCTGTTTCTGTTTCCAATGTTATATGGTATTGCTAGTGATATTCAAAATATGTAAAAAATATTAATCATACTTAGTACTAAAACCGATGTGAAACAAGGAGCTTTATCAGGGTGAAGAATAAATAGAGAAGAAGAGCATAGAAAAGAAAAAGGGACTGATGAAGCTCCTTGTTTCAGACTGGTTTTATTACCAAATATGATTAATATTTTTACATATTTTGAATATCAATGGCAACACATTGGAAATAGAAACAGCTGTTAGATAGGATGCAATCTATTTGTATTGAATTAATAAATAATATTTGATGTCAGTCAATTGTTTTTAATCAGAACTTCTCCATTTTCAGTTTTCTTTATATTTTGATTCTTGATAAACCCATGTTTATCCTTGTCTTTACCTATAACTTATGAACATAATATGTTTGCATATGTATGCCCATGGTTAAACATAGGTAATATACCGGTAGTGTAATGGATACTTCTATCCCTTAGACAGTTATTTTAACCTCTAACTCACCTAACCTTTGTTATTATTATCATTATTATTATTATTTATTCATCAAACTGGTAGAATCGTTAGCACTCTGGACAAAATGCTTAGTTGCTACATTCCGAGTTCAAATTCTGCCGAGGTCGACTTTGCCTTTCATCCTTTTGGGGTTGACAAATTAAGTACCAGTGAAACACTGGAGTCGATGTAATTGACTAGTACCCTCCTCCAAAATTTCAGGCCTTGTGCCTAGAGTAGAAAGGATTATTATTATTATTATTATTTTTATTAAGGCTATAAACTGGCAGAAATGTTAGCATACTGGGAAAAATGTTTAGCGGCATTTCACCCATCTTTACATTCTGAGTTCAAATTCCATTGAGGTTGACTTTGCCTTTAATACTTTTGATGTCGGTAAAATAAGTACCAGTTGAGTACTGGGGTTGATTTAATCGACTGTCACCCTCCACCAAATTTCAGGCTTTGTGCCTTTATTAGAAAGGATTATTATAATTAGGTGACAAGCTAATTATAATAATAATAATCAACAAAGTACTTAACAGCATTTCATCAATCTTTACATTCTGAGCCCAAATTGTGCCAAAGTCGATTTTGCCTTTTCTCCTTTTGGGGTCAATAGATTAGGTACCAGTCAAGTACTGGGGTCAATGTAATTGATGAGCCCTCTCCGCTGAACTTGCTGGACTTGTGCCAAAATTTGAAATCATTATGATTATTATTATTATTATTTGGTTGTGTGCTGGCAGAATCCTTAGCAAATCAGACAAAATGCTTAGTGATATTTCTTCTGGCATTACTTTCTGAGTTTAGATGCTGACGAGGTCAATGTTGTCTTTTATCGTTTTGGGATTAATAACATATAAGTACCAACTAAGCACTGGGGTTGCTGTAGCAGACTTGCCCCACCTCATCTTATGTGTAATATGACACAGTGGTGATGGCGTGGTCTCTAAAGTATTTCTATCAATAACTGAATGGATTATTTCAAGAACGAAGATTATCAGGAGGGGGGGGGAGTCTTGTATTGATGAGCAAAGTTTATGAAACCATTTCACACCATATCAATAATGTAGAGGGTCTTGCCCAAGAGATTGCAAAAGTACAACCTTCTGAAAGTCAGTGAATATGCCTTACTCTTGGGAAATCAACTATAAAAATAAACTGAATAATTACTCTTTTACTCTTTTACTTGTTTCAGTCATTTGACTGTGGCCATGCTGAAGCACCGCCTTTAGTCGAGCAAACCGACCCCAGGACTTATTCTATCGGTCTCTTTTGCTGAACCACTAAGTTACAGGGACGTAAACACACCACCATCGGTTGTCAAGCGTTGGTGGGGGGACAAACACACACACACACACACACACACACACACACACATATATATATATATATATATATATATATATATATACATATATACGATGGGCTTCTTTCAGTTTCCGTCTACCAAATCCACTCACAAGGCTTTGGTCAGCCCGAGGCTATAGTAGTAGACACTTGCCCAAGGTGCCACGCAGTGGGACTGAACCCGGAACCATGTGGTTGGTAAGCAAGCTACTTACCACACAGCCACTCCTGCGCCTATTAATTACAAAAATTAAAAAATTACTTAATGATCTACATAATTACTACATAGTACATACCTACTTGCTTACCTGCCTACATATATACATACAATATATCACACACACACATTCATACACTCATATGCTTTACCTATCTGTCTATATATTTACCTGCCAACCAACCTATTTGCATGCCTACATTTTTACTACCTACCTACTACCTACTGACGGCCTCCTTCATATCTACCTACCTACCCACCAAACAGCCATCTATGCATATGTCTGTATATGTCAGAAAGCATGTATGTTTTTATTGTCTTATTTAGCCCAGGTCAACCCTGACTGACCACACCTACAATGAAAGATATTTCAGCAACAACAATCCTGCTTATATGTCTACTAGGGCCTCTACTGTATAGATCTGTTTCCACCACCCACTTCTTTTAACGTGGTTCCATGTAATTTGATGAAGAATCATCTGCTATTTCTTGCTGTGAAAATGACTGCATATGATATGACACCAAACACAGATATATAACACCAATTCATATGAGAACACCTCAAGTTTTCAAAAAAACACATTTACCATTACAATAGGAAGCCCCAATATAGTTGTTTGAATTGCATGACTTAGCAGAAATGACAGTAAAATCTCGAAACCACACCCTAAACTGCTTGGTTGCCATTACATGCAGAGATATTCATTGTATCTAAAAAAAAACAGAGCAGTAATAGAGAGACAAACAACATACATTTGTTACCATATTTCAGTGGAAATACAGTACCTTCGTTTCAGTTAATTTTGAAAGTAATTTATCTTTTACCTGTTTCAGTCATTAGATTGTGGCCATGCTGGGGCACCACCTGGAGGAATTTTAGTCGAATGAATCAACCCCAGGACTTATTTCCTTTTTTTAAGCCTGGTACTTATTCTATCAATCTCTTTTGCTGAACAACTAAGTTATGTATTAGAGAGAGAGAGAGAGAGAGAGAGAGAGAGAGAGTATGTCTTTAAGTCCGTGTTTGTTCTGCACCATTGCTTGACAACTGGTGTTGGTGTGGTCACATCCCCTAACTTAATGTTTTTGCAAAAGTACCCAACAGAATAAATACCAAGCTTTAAAAAAATATTTTAAAATCCTGGGATTGGTTTGTTCGACTAAAATTCTTCTTGGTAGTGCCCCAGCATGGTTGCAGTCCAATGATGGAAGCAAGTAAAAGCTAAAAAGGATTAATATAATCATTATTATATGGACATTTGATTGGTGGAATTGTTTGAGCATCAGACAAAACGCCTTCCTTGCAATATTAATTCTGACCCTTTAAGTTCTGAGTTCAAACCCCATAGAAGTTAACTTTGCCTTTCATTCCTTTGGGCACCCATAAAATACAGTACCAGGCATGTACTAGGTGAATGCAGTCAACTAACCTTCCTCTTCTCAAAAATTGCTGGTCTTGTGCCTAAGTGTCTAAATTAGAAATAATTATAGGGTGGTGCAATGCTAGGAACATCAGAGTCAGAATAAACAAATATAGTGTGGTTGTTAATGTATCCATTTCCATCAAGCCATTTTGTCAGTCAACTTAGCTTTTCAAAACTTTCTGAGGAGAAGAATTGTTAAAGAAAAGTACCAGTCAAATACTGGAATAGATTAAATTACTAACATCCTTATCTCCCAAACAGTTTCTGGCCCTATGCCAACATAAAAAACACATAAGCATCATAATTATTATTGTTGTTGTTGCTGTTATTAATATTATTAATAGCCATAGCATTACATCAACTTAACATGCCTTAATACACAAAAGACAACTGTAGTACCAGTTGTACGTTTCTATTTCTGTTACTATTATACACCTACAACTAAGACTACTGTTACACCAACCAGCCAATGAGGGAGCCTCTATGTGGTTACTCCAAGTGCTGAATATAGTAAACCAAATCTCCCTCAAATCAAGCCTCAACATTTTAAAGAATGACACGCTGGATTATGTAGTCCTGGATTCTACCCCAACTCTGCAAATAAGGGAAAAAATGATGTGATGGTCGTGGATGAAATGCCTTTGAACGAAGATCTGCTTGATAAGGATTGGCAAGAACTAAAGAAGAACTACTAACACCACCACCACCACTACTACCAGTGTTAACTTGAAGTTTTAGCTTTTCCCCAATGAATTCACCATTACTACTATCACTGCATTATATAATAAAGCATCAGTATGTCTGTAGACTGAGAATTTTTAGCAAAAGATTGCTAGAGATAGATAGCTAGTAAATAGATAAACCTATCTTTAGTCAGATAGCAAGTAAAACATGAAGTTGCCTTCCTTTGAGATATATATACATACATACGTACATACACACAAACATATATTTATGTGCATATATCTATGAATATGTATTCACACACACACACACACACACACACACACACACACATATACATATATATATATATACATATGAGACATGCAGTAGTTAAGAGCGTGATCTGGACATATGGTGGTTGTAGTGATAGCAGTACTGGCAGAAGAAGATGATGTTCTAAAACAAGTCTTCATTTAACATTGATAAAGAACTTGTGAACAATCAACATTGTTTTATGAGTGAGATAAAGAATTCTCAAGTCCTCTACATATACATTTGCACACACCCATGCATATATATATGCATATATGCATGTATACAAACTTAGGAAGTTGAAATAACTTAAGTGTTAACCTCCACTTGTTATCAACAAGTAAATACAATAGTAATTGTTGAAGTGGCATATCTATCCAGTTTCCACTCCATGTGTCGAATGGAAGGACTAAATCTTGATAAGAGGGGGAATAAATCAAACCACTCGTAAGGTGGTAATTTGAAAAAAAAAAGGGGTCTGAGATATATTGACATATACTTGAAATACGAAAATACTTGACATACTTTAAGTATACTTATAAAAAAATAAAAGCTTCTTCTTGAGTCATATTGACTCACTGGATTGATTTTCCAGATTCTCTAGCATATATATTCTCCCCGGGATGGGATGCAAGTCCATTACAAGAATACTCACTTTTATCAGCTGACTGGACTGGAGCAATGTGAAATAAAGTGTTTTGCTCAAGCACACAATGCATCGCCCGGTCCAAGAATTGAAACTACAATCTTTATGATCATGAATCCAACACCTGATCCACTAAGCTTACTTGGAATTACACAATAATATATCTATTCTATAAAGTAGTTGTATGCTGTCAACTTAATGTGACAGTCCCCTGAAGGGAATAATACTACTGTTGGTTAGACCTAGGAAGCTGCACTGCTTCCTGTCAGCCTTGACACATTTCCTGTGTCCTTATATTTACAAGGGGGAGACAAGCATCTCCACCCAGCTAAGCCTGCATCCAGAAACATGTTTCTGAGTCTTTGCTTGTCATCAGTCTTGAGTAGCATGACCTGCTAGTCTCCCCTTTGTAAACATAAGGACACAGGAAATGTGTCAAAGCTGACAGGAAGCAGTGCAGCTTCCTACGTCTAACCAACAGTAGTATTATTCCCTTCAGGGGACTGTCACATTAAGTTGACAGCATACAACTACTTCATCGTATCACTACTGCATAAATCTCTCTGAGAGATTTAGAAATGTATTATTTCAAAAATATCTATTCTAGTTTTCCCATACATTGTCTTGCAATGCAATTGGATGCATCATTAGTGGATGTTTCTCAGGGTTGTTAGGTATTTGGGATTTTCCAATATCCACCATCATCCTTAAACCCCTGGATATTACTGATTTGAGTCCTAGGACTCACAGGGCTGGTCATTCAGTTTCCATGGCATACAAGTGACTGAGACCACAACATTTCCCCTGGAAAGGTTGCCAGTCCATTGTAGGGCTAATCATTTGCAACTGAATAGAATGGAGCAATTTAAAGGCGGCGAGCTGGCAGAAACGTTAGCACGCTGGACGAAATACTTAGAGGTATTTCGTCTGCCGTTATGTTCTGAGTTCAAATTCCGCCGAGGTCAACTTTGCCTTTCATCCTTTTGGGGTCGATAAATTAAGTACCAGTTACGCACTGGGGTTGATGTAATCGACTTAACCCCTTTGTCTGTCCTTGTTTGTCCCTTCTATGTTTAGCCCCTTGTGGGCAATAAAAAAGAAATAAGAATGGAGCAATGTGAAATGAAGTGTTTTGCTCAAGAACACAACACACTGCCTAGTGCAGGAACTGAAACCATGATCACAAGATCATGAGTGTAACACCCTAACCACTAGGCTATATGCTTCCATTAAACTATCACTCACTATTTACTAAAT
>NC_068991.1:66337326-66340430 GCF_001194135.2 Octopus bimaculoides
TATATATATATATATATATATATATATATATGTCTGTACATATTGTCGTCGTCGTTTAACGTCCGCTTTCCATGCTAGCATGGGTTGGACGATTTGACTGAGGACTGGTGAAACCAGATGGCTACACCAGGCTCCAATCTGATTTGACAGTGTTTCTACAGCTGGATGCCCTTCCTAAAGCCAACCACTCAGAGAGTGTAGTGGGTGCTTTTACGTGTCACCCGCACCCGTGAATTGGCAGAATTATTAGAATGTCAGATAAAAGTCCGTGTGATATTTGTTTCAGCTCTCAATACTTTGAGTTCAAATCCCACTAGGATCAGGCTCTGACTTTTACCCTTATAAGTACTAATCAAGGGCTGGAGATGATTCTCTTCTTTCTTTCTCCTTCTCTGTCTGCCTATTTTCTCTCTCTCTACCTCACTCTCTTTCTCTTTCCATTTCATTATTTCTTGGAATTGACAATGCTATGCTGCAAAAAGTTGTCTTGGAGTGGTGGGAGATCCTTTAGTGGGAACCCTTTTTTCCTGAAACAGAGATGAATTGAATGGGGGCCAGTGACCTCTTCTCATAGAAAAACTGTTATTCCACTGAAACCATTCAGAAATGGTGTGATGTAGAGTACAGCACAGAACTGGAGGTAAGATGAAGGCACAAGACATAATCACCTTTGTGTGGCATCTTGAGGAGGTGTCTTTAACTAAAGCCATGACGAACTAATTAATGCCTAGTGAGTGAATTTGGTAGACAGAATGTGTGTGGAAGCCCATGAGAATGTGTGTGTGAGTGTGTGTGTGTGTGTGTGTGTGTGTGTGTGTGCTGTGTGTGTGTGACCATTCTACAGCCTGACAACAAGTGTTGGTTTGTTTACACCTCCATAACACAGCCGTCTGGCAAAAGAGGCTGATAGAATATAGTTCTATACTTAAATAAGTACTAGGATCAATTTGTTCAAGTAAACTCCTCATGGTGGTGCTCCAGCATGGCTGCAGTCCAATGAGTGAAACAAGTAAAAAATACTTTACTGCACTATATTATAGTTTTATGCTATGGCTCTCATTAGGCTCCACTACGTTTTTACATACATACATCATCATCATCATCATCATCGCTTAACGTCCGCTTTCCATGCTAGCATGGGTTGGACGATTTGACTGAGGACTGGTGAAACCGGATGGCAACACCAGGCTCCAATCTAAATTTGGCAGAGTTTCTACAGCTGGATGCCCTTCCTAACGCCAACCACTCAGAGAGTGTAGTAGATGCTTTTACATGTCACCTACACGAAGGCCAGTCAGGCGATACTGGCAACGGCCACGCTCGAAATGGTGTCTTTTATGTGCCACCCACACAAGCCAGTCCAGGGGCACTGGCAACGATCTCGCTTGAAAATCCTACGAAGGCCAGTCAGGCAGTACTCAGAGTACAATTTCAAGATGTTAACTCTGGTCAATTATTTTCAGCCAGGATGATCCAGGATGGTAGACTTAATCCATTATCTGGATTAAACCCACCAACTGGCACTTTGGGTGTCTTTAGGAAAGTCCACCCTACTGCATATGTTTAGGCCAAAAGCCACTCTTTTGCAAGTGGACTCCACTCTGCTGTAAAGCATTTAGTTTGAGGACACTAACCTCTCTCTCCCACCCTGTCACCAGTCTCAGAAACCTGTGAAGGGTAATGGGTACTGCTTTCCCTCCTGAAAAGTAAGAACAAAAAACAGCAGAACAACAACAATAAAACCCACAATTATTTAAATTTAATTTTTAATGATGTTATTTTTGGTAGGTTAGCTGTGACTGGCTTGGCTTAGAGTACAATTAAGACACAGAGATAAAGAGAACTGGGTGAGACATTTCACTGACATTTCTAGACGTGATTATCCTTTCCTTATTGTAAGGTCATGCTGTTCAAAGATTTAGTTCTTAAGATGTGAAATTCATGCTTTAAAGGTAGCAGGCAAGTTTAGCTGTTAGACTATTCTGGTTCAGTAGCTAAAAAGAAGGCTCTACTGATATGTTGGCTCACAGTTCAGTTTCCTGCACTGATTGTCTGTGTGATAATTCTGTTTAATCAGCATAACTGGCACCAAACCAGATACAAATACAGGGTGCCTGCGTCTCAAATATGCCAGTTTTTCTAATGAATCATTATTCTTTTACTTGTTTCAGTCATTTCACCGTGGCTATGCTGGAGCACCGCCTTTAGTCGAACAAATCGAACCCTGGACTTATTCTTTGTAAGCCTAGCACTTATTCTATTGGACCCTTTTGGTGAACTGCTAAGTTATGGAGACATAAACACACCAACACCAGTTGTCAAGCGATGGTGGTGATGGGGACAAACACAGACACACACAAATACACACACACACACACACATATATATATATACATATGCATACATGACAGGTGCCTCTTTCAGTTTCCATCTACCAAATCCACTCACAAGGCTTTGGTCGACTTGAGGCTATAGTAGAAGACACCTGCCCAAGGTGCCACGCAGTGGGACTGACCCCGGGACCATGTGGTTGGGAAGCAAGCTTCTTCCCACACAGCCACTCAATCCCAAGCTGTTATATTTAATTTGATTATCCACATAATTGCCTCCATATCTGCTCCCCTGGATTCCTCTTTTAGCCATTCTTTACCCCATGGAATTGGTCCCTTGTAAAGACATTGGAGTTCATGAATCATTTGAGTGCTACTAAGTGTTTTCTATGCTGAGAACCTCTGGATTTCACCTGTTGGCTATATGTTGTTGTTGGCACTCCGTCGCTTACGACGACGAGGGTTCCAATTGATCCGATCAATGGAACAGCCTGCTCGTGAAATTAACGCGCAAGTGGCTGAGCATTCCAAAGACACGTGTACCCTTAACGTAGTTCTCGGGGATATTCAGCGTGACACAGTGTGACAAGGCTGACCCTTTAAATTACAGGCACAAGTGAAACAGGAAGTAAAGAGTAAGAGAAACTTGTGGTGAAAGAGTACAACAGGGTTCGCCACCATCCCCTGCCGGAGCCTTGTATGAGCTTTAGGTGTTTTTGCTCAATAAACACTCACAATGCCTGGTCTGGGAATCGAAACCGCGATCCTATGACC
>NC_068991.1:66340649-66343404 GCF_001194135.2 Octopus bimaculoides
ATTTATATTTTTGTGTGTGTATATAGATGTTGTTTACCAAAAAGTAAAAATGGATATTTTCTTTATATTGGGTATATTTTGAAATTTATTCTTTCCGTTTATTTATTTCACACACATACATGGGTCATGACATCAACTAATTTCTGATTAGTTGTAGAGCACTCTCAGTCAATAGCTACCTCGATTATATGACTCAAAATGTACCTTGAGAGGTGGCTCATTCATGTCGAATTAAACCCTAACCCCACTTTACAACATTAAGAATTGAATCTGAAACAAAGAAACATGTTTCATAGTAAATATATTTGATAAACTGAGTCAATACCAAAAAAATAGGATGACATTATCAAGTAGTAAAACCAAATAAGTCAATCAAAAAAAGACTTTGATATGGTAGAGGCTGAGGGAAAAAGTGTCATTGTAGCTTGTAAAGTTAATCTCTTTTCCACATAGTCATTAAAACACAATACTAAGTACAATGGAAGACATTGCTATCATATTGAATAAAAAAGGCAAAAGTATGAGACGGTCTCTCTCTCTGTTCTCTTTCTCTCTTTCTACAGCATAATTAGATCTTTCAGTGACTAAGAAGAATATATAACGATCTAAGATATATAACGATCTAATCAGGACAGTTTTACAGTTGTTATCTTGGTGGTTGTTGATTAACTACAAGTCGATGCCAATTGAATTAAACTACGATCAAAGGCTTCCCAGTCAGCTGTGACCACCACATCTGTTTTACCCTTTATGTTTTACTTGTTTAAGTCATCGAACTGCAGTCATGCTGGGGCACAGCTTTGAAGGGTCCATGCTTTTAAGTCTGGTGCTTATTCTATTGGTCTCTTTTGCCGAACTGCTAAGTTACTGACATGTCAATGAACCAACACCCATTGTCAAGCGATGGCAGGAGGACAAACACAAAGAGACATATTTACATACAACAGGCTTCTTTGAGTTTCCGTCAACCAAATCCACTCACATGGCTTTTGCCTGGAGCTATAATAGAAGACACATGCTCAAGGTCCTATGCAGTAGGACACAACCTGGAACCATGTGGTTGGGAAGCAAACTTCTTACCACAGAGCTATGTCTGTGCCAAAAATAATGTGCCCCAGATGAGAGACATAATGCATCAAGTACATAATCGAATATATTCTTTCGATTTTTTTCTTTGATGGGGGCGGAGTGGGGAGGATTTAAGACAGAAGAGTGTGATTGAAGGGAGGTTTAACTGCTATTTTCAACAGGCCAAGCTTCTTCATTTGTTCAATCTTTATAATATGAGTGAAGCTTAAAGAGACCATGTGCACTTCTATATGAGCCTTCACCTAGTTCCTGTTGGTTAAGTGAACTGGAGGAATGTTGAATGAAGTGGATTATCCAGAAAAATCCATGTAATGCTAAGAGCAGATTTGAATCCATGACCTACAAATAGTTTAGTTTTAAATATAGTTTAACAGTACAACCATCCCATCCTCTACTATCTAAGTACACACGAAGATCTACTTGAAACATGTGGATATTGAATGAAAGATTCCAAGTTCTGCTCTACGGTAAGCAGCATGGGCTAATGAAAATAATATCTATAAGTGATTGCTGGTCATGCTAGAAATAGCAGCCAAATCTCCCTTGCTCATACTACACCATATACTTTAAAAAAAGACAGAGTGGATAATGTAATCTAGAGTATACTATATGTCTTTCTGGGTCTGACCTGGGGCTAAACAGCTGTACCAACATTATACAGTATCATAACCTTATATTGCATTACACCTCTTTCTCTCTCTTTCTCTCACACACACTATTGCTCTCTCACACTCATACACTTTATCATAGACTTTCTCTCTTTCACACACAGGTATGCACACATGTTATTGGTTACACTGTTTCTCTCTCTCTCATGTACACACACATACACAAACATACCATCACTTACTTAATCAAACAAACTATTTCAAAACTATCACACACTCTTCCTAAGATATCTTATTCCATTACTGAAATTTCTGACAATTAAAAAAAAAATAATAATAATAATAATAATTTTTAAAATTCTTATAGTTCACTGAAGAAACCATATCTGTGAAAGCGTAACTGCATGGAAGTTGTGAATCTTAGCTTTACTGAAAATTCTCATTTAGAGATTTTGTAAAAATTATTAATGTTATCTCTCTTATCAGGATGGAAATAACATTTTCAGAATTGAATTTCCATAGCAACAGACTTACAATCCAAGAACTTACTAAATTCTTTACATCATTCATGGTTTATATTGAGAAAATTTTTGTCGTTGTTGAAGATAGATGTTTTATATGTATGTATGCATGCATGAACGTGAGTATGTATGTATGCAGAGCCAAAGAGATTTATTCATGTATAATTACATGGAAAAGTGATTTAACCCTTTAGCAACCAGATTACTATGTCAAATATAATGCTTATTTACTCACATTGTTTTGAATTAATCATGTATAATCTCATAGCTTTGAGATTTTGATGATGTGACTGTATATATTTAGAGTGACATTGTAGGGTAGGTATGAGAAACCAGATCGGGCCAGTTTGAAAATAAAACATGCAGAATATTTGAGCCAGATATCATCATCATCATCATCGTTTAACGTCTGCTTTCCATGCTAGCATGGGTTGGACGATTTGACTGAGGACTGGTGAACCAGATGGCTACACCAGGCTCCAATCTGATCTGGCAGAGTTTCTACAGCTGGATGCCCTTCCTAATGCCAACCACTCC
>NC_068991.1:66344291-66351791 GCF_001194135.2 Octopus bimaculoides
TATATATATATATATATATATATATATATATACATGTGTGTGTGTGTGTGTGTTTGTGTGTCTGTGCTTGTCCCCCCACCATCACTTGACAACCGATGCTGGTGTGTTTACGTCCCCGTAACTTAATGGTTCAGCAAAAAGATACCGATAGAATAAGTACTAGACTTACAAAGAATAAGTCCTGGGGTCGATTTTCTCGACTAAAGGCAGTGCTCCAGCATGGAACACATTTCTGACATTGGTGTCATACTCTCCTAACAAAGGTGCTGAAGTAGTTGATATACTCATATTTGAGGGAAGTGTGGAAAAGTTCCTGGCTTTTAGGATATAGTGAAAAATCTGGTTAGAGGCCCAACCTTCTGAGTTCTTTTACAGGGCTTAAAAACACTGGAGGACTGCTGCAATACATGTTTGAATGTGAGAGGGGAATATGTTGAATAAAATCATAATTAACTGATCCTCCTGTATTTTCTTTTACCAAAAGCCAGGAACTTTTCAGCACCCCCTCATATGCAATTATGCAGAACATGTGGCAATATATACATTTGAATGTTGGTATGTAGTAAATATATGAAGGGGAGAGTGAGGGGGTAGAGAGTAACAGTGAAAGTATGTATGCGAGAGAGAGAGTGAGAGAGAGAGTGTGAGAGAGAGTGTGTGAGAGAGAGTGTGTGGGTAAGAGAGAGAGAGTAGATTGAAGATGAATAAATACAAAAAAATCTAGAGAGGAAGATGGAAGAATAGAAATGGTGAATAACTGTGAAAGTACATGTGTGTATGTGTGTGTGAAGAGGAGAGACAGACAGAGACCGACAGAAAACTAGAAGACCATATCAGATACCTACACATTATGCACAAATACATTTGGACAGTAATAAAGTCTTGGTACAGTGAAAACTATTGTCTAATTAAGTAAAGTGTGTATTTTCAGAACAAGGCAAGACGTCAGAATATAAGTCAGTAGATACTAGCTACAGTCATGCAACAGTGGTCACATCTAGTTAAATCCAGGACACTGGAAACAGAATTAACACTATAATTTCAGAACTTAATTATATATATATAAATGTATATATTAAACTGAATTTCTTTCTTGTGACTTGAGTTTCATGCCATAGTGATCATCAGGTAATTATATATAAACAGACAACCAAGCAAATTCTTGAAACTGAACTTAGTTGACGGAAACTGAAAGAAGCCCATCATGAGTGTGTGTGTGTGTGTGTGTGTGTGTGTGTGTGTGTGTGTGTGTGTGTGTGTGTGTATACGTGTATATATGTATGTATATGTATATGTGCATGTGTTTTTGTTTACATTTGTGCTCTCTGAAAATCATGAGTTGCAAATGGTGTTTTTTTTTGCTTCTCTTGTCAACAAATCGTCTGTTTGCTTAGTGCTCCTGAAGTCGTCTGAAATGAGATCCTTTAGTTGAAAAGCAACTAAGGATTAGCAACATGAAGGGAAAATTGCTGTAAAACAATGCTTCAACAATATTTTTATCTAACTCATGCAAGCATTGAAAAATGGACATAAAAATGAACAGATGAATGGCATAATGGGGAGACAATGTACTAGAAGATTAATTGTAGACTTAATCTGTTGCCTTGTTTAACACTCCTGCCTGGCGGTTGGATACTTGTGGAAGAGTCCACTCTGTTTGCAAGAATTCAAGTAAGGTCTCCATTCAGTGGATAACTTCCTCCCATCTTTTCCACCACTGGTTTTGGAGGTGCTACAAAAGTCTATGCATGGTACCTTTCTCTAACTAACACTAACACTCACTTGCAACTATTATGCAATAGTGGAGGCGCAATGGCCCAGTGGTTAGGGCAGTGGACTCACAGTCATAGGATTACACTTTCAATTCCCAGACCAGGCGTTGTGAGTGTTTATTGAGCGAAAACACCTAAAGCTCCACGAGGCTCCGGCAGGGGATGGTGGCGAACCCTGCTGTACTCTTTCACCACAGCTTTCTCTCACTCTTACTTCCTGTTTCTGTTGTGCCTGTAATTCAAAGGGTCAGCCTTGTCACACTCTGTGTCACGCTGAATATCCCCGAGAACTACATTAATGGTACACGTGTCTGTGGAGTGCTCAGTCACTTGCAATGTTAATTTCATGAGCAGGCTGTTCCATTGATCGGATCAACTGGAATTCTCGTCGTAGTAACTGACGGAGTGCCACGATTATGCAATGTCAAAACAAGGGGACACACACATACAACTTTGTGTGTGCATGTGTGTGTGTGTGTGTGTGTGTGTGTGTGTGTGTGTATGACAGGCCACTTCCAGTTTCCATCCAACAAATCTCACAAAGCTTTGGTTCCCTTGGGGTTATAGTAAAGGACACTTGTCCAAGGTACCAGGCAGTGGGACTGAACTGAAAAACCATGTGGTTGGGAAGCAAACTTCTTAACCACACAGCCATTGCTGCTACATGAAGTCCAGTCCTTCAGTAGTGATTCGCAACAACCAATAAGATTACAAACATTTCTGATGATAGTGATGACGATGAGAATCGCACTTTCAATTATAAATTCCTCCAACTGCAACATGGTGCAGATGATGGAAACACCAAGCCATTGTCCCATGAGACTAAAGAGAACTCTGATGAATATTATCTGTAGCATGACTCACTTGTTAATGGAATTTTGTGAATATAAGAAAAATTCAGATATGGCTTCATTCTGTTAATTTTGTGGTGAATAAAGATTGGTTTTGGTAAATTACCACATAACTGTAGCTGAGCATACGATTGAGTTGACTCCAGTATATGACTGATATTTATCTCAAAATTAACTCAGAATAATTACGAAGGATTGTGAAAAACAAGTTTGGTCCTGACGAGATTTGAATGAAGTAACAGATAAGCAGTGACTTTTGGCAGAATTGATAATGTGCTGGGAAAAATGCTTAGAGGAATTTCTTTTGACTTTATGTTCCGAGTTCAAATTTTGATGGGTTTGACTTTGCTTTTCAGCCTTTCAGGGTCAATAAAATAAGTACTGGTTGTGCACTGGAGTGGTTGTAATCAAGGTAGCCCCTCCCCCAAAATTGCAGGCCATGTGCTAAAATTTGGAACCAATATAGGTACAATACCACAAATTTTCATGGTAGAAGTCTAATTGTTTAATTTGACCCAAGTATCTGATTGCTTCTTGTTTTATCCCAAAATAAAGTTGAATTGGTTGGGATTTGAACTCAGAATATCAACATCATCATCAACGCCTGGACATCAGTGTTTTGAGTCTTAGGACTCATGGAGCCAGTTACCCACATTCCATAGTGTATAAGTGACCAAGAGTGGAGGCACAATGGCCCAGTGGTTAGGGCAGCGGACTCGCGGTCATAGGATCGCGACTTCGATTCCCAGACCGGGAGTTGTGAGTGTTTATTGAGCGAAAACACCTAAAGCTCCACGAGGGTCCAGCAGGGGATGGTGGCGAACCCTGCTGTACTCTTCCACTACAACTTTCTCTTACTCTTACTTCCTGTTTCTGTTGTACCTGTAATTCAAAGGGCCAGCCTTGTCACACTGTGTCACGCTGAATATTCCTGAGAACTACGTTAAGGGTACACGTGTCTGTGGAGTGCTCAGCCACTTGCACGTTAATCTCACGAGCAGGCTGTTCTGTTGATCGGATCAACTGGAACCCTCGACGTCATAAGCGATGGAGTGCTAACAACAAGTGACCAAGATCACAACATTCCCCTTGAATGGGACACCAGTCCATAGCAGGGTTACTCATTCACAGTTGAGGGGATTAAAACATGAAATGAAGTGTTTTGCGCAAGAACACAATACACCACCTATTCTGGGAATTGAAACCACGATCACAAAATTGTGAACGTAACACCCTAACCACTAGGCCATTGCACTTTCACTGAGAATGTAAATCCATGGTTCTCAACCATTTTTTGTCAATGGACCCCTTTGGTTCCTATTTTACTCTACTGGACCTCCTTAGACAGTCGAAAAAAAATTCTACAGTATTTATATAAACAAATATTATTAGGGATTATATAAAAAAAACTAAAATACATTTGTGTATTATAGAAATGTAAGCAATTTCTTGCGCATAAAATTTAAGGACAAAATCTTATATGGACCCTTGAGGGTCATATGAACCCCAGTTGAGAACCACTGATGTAAATGGATATAACTAAATACCACAAGGAATTTCATACATTGCTCTACTGATTCTGCCACCCACTACCTTCCATAGAATCTACTATAATAATACTCTTGTGTTTTTCTCCGGCACAACATATGAATGAGAAAGGAAGGAGTGATAGATGAATAAGGAAGGAAGGGGTGATGGCAAACTGGTAGTGGGAGCGTTTCAACTCTGTGTGAGTATATGTGAGTGTATGTAAAAGGGAGGTATGTAAATGTTTGTGTGCGAGTGTATGTATGTGTGTATATGTGCAATTGAAGTAGGATGGTGAACATTCAACGCTGAAAAGAAAAATCAAACAGCGTTTCAACTCTGTGTGGGTATATGTGTGTACATGTACAAGGGAGGTATGTGAATGTTTGTATGTGTGAACCAGTGTTCTTGCAGTAACAAATGATGATCCATGTCACATCTCAAAAGACAATCACCAGGTAACATTGATAAGTGTATTCATTTGATTTACCATCCATATTTATATATAAAATACTACAATTAGCTGTCCTTTTTGACGGCAGGTGGGGCCAGCTAGTAAACAAATATTGGCAGACCAATATAAAGATGTCGTGAACTTTAACTCGGGCTATTTACAGAGTGCACTACTAACATACTTCTAGACCAGCTTTGTCTTACATTTTCTGCACTAAACTGTCATTTAACACCTTGTAATAAAAACAAGTTAACCTCTGAGCTCACCCACGTATTATTTTAAACACAAAACAAAAAAACAGCACAAAAGAGAACAATAAATTCTTTGGCTTTCAATGTGAACAACTTTGTTGTATTTATTTAGCTCCTGAATATGAAACTAGAATAAACTGTTGCTGGCTGATGGCAACCTCTAACAGTCAAACAGGAGGTTGGGACACCAACTTTTGTTATATAATAGTAGGTTATTAGTAGCCTAGAAACTTAGCAAAGCCTGATGACATATATATATATATATATATATATATGTATGTGAGTGTGTTTGTGTGTGAGTGTGTGAGTGTGTTGTTATACATACAAACACACAAACATATATGTACTTGTGTGTATATAGCTGTGTATGTGTTTTATATATATATATATATATATATATATATACACACACATACACAAATATATATACAAAGAGAGAGAGAGAGAGATGTGAATGACATACTACATGTGATATGACTCAATATAGAATTAAATACCATGAACCAATAATGATAGTGTGTATGTGTGAGGGAGAGAGAGAGAGAGAGATAAAGAGGGGGGGGTGACAATAATCTGTTGGATATTTGAGCTCAAAGGAAGATCTGTTCAATGAACCAATCAAATTAACTAAAGACAAAAATATTTGAACTGCTGCAGACATGAGAATCAAATATTTAGTAATCTCTCAATTGTTTTTACTTTCTTTTCAACATTTCCCCATACTTTTCCATGTTTGTCTGGCTGAGATTGTCTTTGTTATAGGACTCAAACCATATTTTAAAATCCTTACGACAAAACTTGACTAAATATTTGTTATTGCTACTATTGCTGTATGAAAGCATGTGGCCTAGTGGTTAGAGTGCAAGCTCATGATCGTAAGAACGCAGTTTCAATTCCAAGCTGGGAAGAGTGTTGTGTTTTTTTGCAAAACACTTCATTTCACATGGCTCCTGTCCGCTCAGCTGCAAATAGGTCACCCTGTGATGCACCAGCATCCTGTTTAGGGGGAATGTTGTTATCTCATTTATAAGCCATGGGAACAAGCTAACTAGCTCTAAGAGCCTTAGGACTCAAGTCAGTACTTTACTTACTGTTGTTGTTGATGTTACTGATGTATTCATACTAAACATACAGTGTCTCCTAGCAGACAGTTAATACAAAGGAGATAATCAATTCATAAATTTTGGTGGGATTAAAAGATTGCATTTGAAATTCAGGAATAAGATTAAAAATTTGTAAAGTACACATGTGCCATGCCTGTGCTGGTGCCACATGAAAAGCACTTGTGCTGGCAGCATGTAAAACGTACCATGTACACTCTGTAAAGAGGTTGGCATTAGGAAGGGCATCCAGCCATAGAAACTTTGCCAAAACAGACAACTGGAGTGTGGTGCAGCTCTCTGGCTTTTCAGCTCCTGTTAAACCATCTAACTCATGCCAGCAAGGAAAACGGATGTAAAATGATGATGATGATGAAAAAGATATATAGAATGCATATATTTAATTGTTTATTGGCATTGCTTCCTTATTATGAAGTTCTTAAAATTTCTAAACAGTGGTAATCATACATAGCATTGTTTCATTCTTTTTAAAAATCAATGAGATCAAAAATGTATTGTCAAATTGATTTTTAAAAATCAATGAGATGAAAAGTATGCTGTCAAATAAACAGCTACCAATAAGAGTGAAGAAAAGAGTCTGGAGGTATATACATAAGACCCATCCTGACAGTGTATGAGACATTTTGGCACAGCTGTTTTGGTGCCATCTATTTGGTATTGTTGATTTGATGCCAACTTATTTCAGCTTGGGACATTTTAACATTTCATTTGTTCTCTCCATGCCTCTCCTCTCTCCCTCCCTCTGTTTATGCATGTGAACATCAAGTTATGTTAGTATGTATGTATAATGTCTCTTCCTCAATCTTTCTACTTGTATGTATATATTTCTGCACATGTGTTTGTGTATTTGCCTCCAGTGCCAAAGCATACTGTTACCAAAAACAGGTTGAATGTCCACTCAATCATGTGAAATCATCAGCGTTTGAAGAGCTGTGCTCAATCATCAAATTCCAAATCTTTAAATATCAGGTAAGGACCTGTAGAGAACTGAAACACAAATTTCAAAACAATTTCACCATAAAATACTTGCAGACACAGAGGTCAATGCTACCAGTAGCTACTTGATCCTAGCTCAAACAAATAATGGAGTTTAAGTGAGGAATGTTAACATTATAGCACTGGTGTCTTGCTTTTAAACTTGACACTATTCAAGGGTTCCAATGCTTTGAAATGGTCACATAAGAAGATTGTTAGGCAGAGGCGAGCAAGTTGCACACAACGGAAACTACTTCAAATTTCACTCAACCAATTTAAAAAAGGAAAGAACACTTAAAAAAAAGCAAGTACAATGATAATACTTATGATCATGTTAATCACTGACTCGCACGTCACTGATCTGGGATAACATGGTGTGCTCAATTGTGAATCCTGCTGTTCTTATCATGGATTGATCTGTGGTAACGTTGGTTGGTGATCTGTTGAAGATTCTGCTTGTACAACAAAAATGCACCCCAGCAAAGAAGATCCACAATGTTCAGCTATTCAGAATGCATTGCCTATTGCTTGTGTTTATATGAGTGTGCT
>NC_068991.1:66356791-66371326 GCF_001194135.2 Octopus bimaculoides
CACCATCTTCGTTTTCCCACCACCATCACCACCATCATCAGTTTCAAACAGACACTATGTAGTGCACATATCTAAATATAGATAAACATATAATGATGGAAATTTAATCATGTAAAGAATATGTATGTGAGAATGCAAATAGAGTTTCTTATTAAGGAGTATGTGAGTGAGTGAAGGGTGTATCTTGTTACATAGAGTACACGATACTCATTGAGCGAGTACAGAGAGTCACTTCAGGGAGCAGCTAATTGCGAACAGACTAGTGTATTAAGGAGAGTTTTGACATGGTGTTAGTTCCTTGTAAAAAGCACTTGTGCTGGTGTCACATAAAAAGCATCTAGTACATTCTCTTAAGTGGCTGGCATTAGAAAGTGGTATCCAGTGGTATCAAAAAGAGACAATGGATGCTGGTGCAGCTCTCCAGCTTGCCAGTTCCTGTCAAATTGTCCAGCTCAAGCCAGCACAGAAGACAAATGTTAAATGATGATGAAGACGATAGAGTATATGATATTGGGGCATGGCTGTGTGGTTAAGAAGCTTGTTAGGCTTCACTGATGAGATCATAAGACCAAAACGTGCCTGAAGTTGTCTCCCATATTTGCCAGAAAACTAAAAGTAGTATTAGTCATTAGATAATACTATTTTTTTCTTCGCTGCCACTTAATTATTTTTAATTAGCTTATTAAAGCTCTGTGTACTTAATAGGTTAAACACTAACTTATGTAACGAACTTAACACAAACAACCAACTATCTCTACGGTACACACATGCACGTACACACACATGCACACACACACACACACGCACGAAGACATTTAATTAGTCTAGAGTATTATTAATTCAAATATATTTTCAAAACTGTAGTTTTCCACTAATTGATATAAAGGGAAATACAAAAAGAAAAATATCTCTTCTAAAAACAGGTGCAAAACCAAATAGGTTAATATGTTTCATAACGAGAGATACTTGAAAATGATACAGGTAACTAATTATAGAACTTAAATAGAAATCTTAAACTGTTAAAAGCAGGAAATTTATACAGGAGGGTATGAATGCTGTCTAGTCGATAGATTGATCATATGGTTGAAAGCATTCCAGCTGTGACCATCCTGTATATTTCTTTACATTTTTAAAAACTTTTCAGATAGATGTATTCAGGGCTTGATAATTCAATATATTCTAGCCTTCTTTTTTTAATGGCAGTAGTATCTAATAAGTGGAAGGTTTGGTTGCTACAGGTTGAGCAACCAAATAAAAATGCCCCACCACTACTACCACTACAATTTGCTTAAAAAAAAAACTACAATAGCAAAAAAAAGCATGAACATTTTTTGGACAGGGTCCTTCTTTGGAGAACATTCTTGTTAGTTCTGCTTGAAATCTGAATATTTCTTTTCCTGTATATAACTACTGTTAGTTAGGCAACACCCTAAATCTATAATTAATGCAAGTAGTGGTAGTGGTTTGTGATAGTAGTAGTAGTAGTAGTAGATGTAGTAGTACAGAAGGCTGTGAAGTAGCTTAAGTTAGTTACAGATGTTCAGTTATACTAGTATGACTATCGTTATCAAACCATAACTATATCAGAGAATATGTATAAAATGGGCGTGTCCCTTGAAATAGGAGACGTGGCAGCTGTTGTTAGCGACAGGTTACCAAACCTGAAGCGCACACTAACTATGATATTGGTATACTAATACTACTACCACTTTCTTCATATTATTTAGGCACAAGGCCAGTAGTTATTCAGGAGAGGCAGGTAGTCGATACTATCGACTCCAGTACTTGACTAACATTTTATTTCATTGACATTGGGAGAGTTAAAAGGCCTAGTGGATCTCAGTGCAATTTGAACTCAGGACGTAGAGGGTTGGAACAAATACTGCAAAGCAATTTTTTCTGATGCTCTAATCATTTTGCCAACCTACAACCCCAATAATAATAATAATAATAATAATAATAATGATAATAATACATTTTGTTTTAAATTTTAAGCTACAGGAGCACAGATGAGGAGGACAGCATGAGGACAGACAATTTGTGTAGGAATTTACGTAAAGGACAAGGAGAAAGAAATGGAAAAAAACCCAATTAAATGCGATAAAAGTATACAAAGTATGTATGCATGAATGATGCAGTCCTTTTGATACAGGAGTAACCCCACCTGGGGCCAAATCAAGGAAATCCACAGAAAACCTGAATTACCCTGACCACCAAAGGCACGAGCCCTCTCTCATGGTCTCCAATCTACAAGAGTATAATTAGGGAATAATAATAATAATAATAAAATTTTAAAAAATAAATGTGCCCTTTTAAAGTCTAACCAGGCTCATGGGCCCGGTTTCCTGGTTTCAATGGCGTATGTATTCCCCAGCTGCATGGGACACCAGTCCATTGCAGCGTTACTCATTTTTGCCAGCTGAGTGGATTGGAGCAATGTGAAATGAAGTGTTTTGCTCAAGAACACAACGCGTCACCAGGTCCAGGAATCGAAACCACAATCTTATGATCATGATGCTGACACCCTAAACACTAAGCTACGAGCATCCACAATAATAATAATAATAATAAAATGCCCTGATGCAGTACCAGACAGTGGCTCTCATGGCTTCTTATCTTAACTGATTGGAAGTGTTATCATGTACATTGTTTTGTCTTGGTATAAAAGATGGGCTACAGCAAATATTTTGCTCAATACCTCAGATTTGCTTGTTAGTTGTTTGACCTTAACCAGTTGAGCATGTCCCTTGGTGGCTGACGATATGTGCATCTCTGATCATGAGCAGAAGTAGTGGGGGAGCATCATAGCCATGTGTTGAGAGTAATTCTTTGGGGTTTCAATAATTCACCTTTGGAAACATGGGTGTTTTGCTCAACATCCTTAAACAAACCTTATTCAGGAACCTTTTGAGCAGGATGGGCTACTCGACCTGAAGAAAATTCTAACTGGGCCCCACCTGCGAGGTCATGCGCTGTTTATCTTGATATGAGATCACCATGTCATGCACATATGGTTGTGATGCATGTGCCTGGTGTACCCTTATCAGACGGGTAGTCATGATGGGTATACTGGGCTTCGTATACTTTACCCCAGTGTCACTTTGATGGCATGTACGGCTCTCTCACTCAATAATAATAATAATAATAATAATAATAATAATAATAATAATAATGGTAATAATAATAATAACAATCCTTTCTACTAAAAGCACAAAGCCTGAAATTTGGAGGAGGGGACTAATCAATTACATTGACCCCAGTGTTCCACTGGTACTTAAGTTATCGACCCTGAAAGGATGAAGGACAAAGTCGACCTTGGTGGAATTTGAACTCAGAGCAATAATAATCCTTTCTACTATAAGCCTGAAATTTTGGTGGAAGAGGGTAGTTGATAACATTAATCCTAGTACTTGACAGGTATTTATTCTATCGACCTGGAAAAGATGAAAGGCAAAGTTGACCTTGGTGGAATTTCAATTCAGAACACAAACACAGATGAACTGCTGCCAAACATTTTGTCTGGCGTGCTAATGCTTCTTCCAGCTCACTCCCCTTAATAATAATAATAATAATAATAATAATAATAATAATAATAATAATCCTTTCTACTGATAGCATAAGGCCTGAAATTTGGTGGGGAGAGGACTAGTCAATTACATTGACTCCAGTGTTTTACTGGTATTTAATTTATTGACCCTGAAAGGATGAAAAGCAAAGCCAACCTTGGCGGAATTTGAACTCACAACATAGCGATAGGCAAAATACAGCTAAGCATTTTGTCCAGTGTGCTAACAATTCTGTCAGTTCACCACCTTAATAATAATAATGATGATGATGATGATGATGATGATGATGATGATGATGATGATGATGAAGGTTAGTTAATATTATTGACCCTAGGACTTGACTTGTACTTAATTTTATCAACCTCACAAGGATGAAAAGCGAGGCTGACCTCCTTAAACTTTGAATTCAGAATATAAAGCTGGAAGAAATAATAATTCTTTCAAATTTTGGCACAAGGCCAACAATTTTGAGTGGAGAGGACAAGTCAATTACATTAACCCCAGTCCTTAATTGGTTCTTTATTTTATTGACCTTAAAAAGATGAAAGCTGAGGCTGACCTTGTTGGGACTTGAACTCAGAATGCAAAAAGATTAACAAATACCATAAGGAATTATTTCAACTCTGCCTATGCAAAAGAACTTTAATGTGAGGGACAAGATGACAAATTTTGAAAGAGGAAGCAGTGAATTAATTCGAGGCTATATCATATGAAAGAAAAGCTTACTTAAAAAGAATTTGAACTCAGAACAAAAACACCTGAGACTAAAGAGTGCAAGCTATTTTGTTTGGCACTCAACCAATTTCCATATCCACTGTTGTAATGGTTAGCAAGCATAATAATTTCTAAATGTATATATAAAAAAAGTACAAAAGAATAATAATTCTTCCTAATTTTGGTACAAGGCCAGCAATTTTGAGGGGAGGGGGCTAGTTGATTACAGTGACTCCTGTACTTGACTGGTACTATATTTCCTCGATTCTGAACGGACAAAATGCAAAGCTGACCTCAGCTGAATTTGAACCTAGAGAATAAAGAGCTAGAAGAAATATCTCTAAGCATTTTATCCAATGCACTAACAATTCGGCCAGCTTGCAGCCAATAATAATAACAACGGTTAATAATACAAAAAAGAATATTATTATTGTTATAAATCGAAGTCGAACCAAATTCGACGACTGGCATCCATGCCAACCTTTCCTTCATTGGACACTAAATTCTGCTTGCGAAGACCCGTTTGGAGCAAGTGGAATCGAAATCGTAATTGAACCAAATTCGATGACTGGCACCTGTGCCAGTGGAGTGCTAATAGCACCGTCCGAGCGTGATCATTGCCAGAGCAGCTGTCTGGCTTCTGTGCCAGTGGCATGTAAATAGCACCATTTGAGCGTGATTGTTACCAGCATCACCTTACTGGCACGTGAAAAAACATTCGAGCGAGGTCGTTGCCAGTGCCGCTGGACTGGCTCCTGTGCAGATGGCATGTAAAAAACACCATTGCCTTACTGGCCTTAATGCCGGTGGCACATAAAAGCACCCACTACACTCTCATAGTGGTTGGTGTTAGGAAGGGCATCCAGCTGTAGAAACTCTGCCAGATCAGATAGGAGCCTGGTGCAGCCATCTGGTTTGCCAGTCCTCAGTCAAATCGTCCAACCCATGCTAGCATGGAAAGCGGACGTTAAACGATGATGATGATGATGACGTTATAATTATTATTAAGGCAGTGAGCTGGTAGGATCATTTGCACACCAGGCAAAATGCTTAGTGGCATTTCGTCTGGCTTTAAGTTCTGAGTTTAAATTCTGCTGAGGTCAACTTTGCCTTTCATTTTTTTGGGGCCAATAAAATAAGCACCAGTTGAGCATTGGGGTCAATATAATCGACTTACCCCAACCCCATGAATTTTCAGGCATTGTGCCAATAGTAGAAAGGATTACTTTTATTATTATAGGCAGCGAGCTGGAAGAATTGTTAGCACGCTGGACGAAATGTTTAGCAGTATTACACCTGTTGCTCCATTCAGAGTTCAAATTCCGCCAACGTCAATTTTGCCTTTCATCCTTTTGGGGTTGATAAAATAAGTACCAGTTCAGCACTGAGATCAATGTAACCGATTCATCCCCTCCCCCAAAATTGCTGCCCTTGTGGCAAAATTTGAAATTATTATTATTATTATTATTATTTCTTTTTATCACAGGTTTTGTTGGAACTCCTGGAGTCATGCATGCGCAGTGGGCTTGCTACCTCCTGTCTAAGGTACCATGCTATCTGTTCTTTTCAGCTATCTAAAGCTTTCCTGATTATTCTGGTCATGCTAAGGAATTGTTATTATTATTATTAGTATTATTATTATTATTATCATTATTATTATTATTATTATCATTATAATTACTATCAATGTTGTTGCTTAACCCCAGGCCAGCTATAAATGAGTGTGTATATATAGTTTCAGGTTATCCTTGAGCAAGTAGATCCTTTATAACATCTTTTCTTTCCAGATTAATGTACATAAAATTACATTATAAAATGTATCTTTACTCTTTTAAGACATTAGGGTTGTGATTTAAGGGAAATTTGCATGCTATTTTTAGCAGACTGAGCAGACTTGTAGATGCTCCCTCATTAGCTCATTAGAAGTTAATGCCTTTGATAAGGTGTGCTGAATAAGGGGTAATCTCCTGCCTGGCATGCTGATCCTGAAATCTTATTTCAATTCCTTTATAAGCTATTATAAACACCCAAACATCTCCATCTTCTCTCTTCTGGAATAATCAGAAGCAATCAATAATAGAGACATACAAACTTTTAATAGGCAGTATTGACAGATTATAAGCATACATATACACACTCACACATATACTCATATATACACACAGCAGAGAAACATGCACACACATGAAGGTATACAATATACAGACGTGGAGATATAGGCTTTCTTAAACACAATAGTTGTCAAGTAGATAGATATCTACTCCAAGCTGGACATTGTCTCTGCTTTGTGAAAATTCAGTGTGTGTGTGTGTGTGTGTGTGTGTGTGTGTGTGTGTGTGTGTGTGTGTGTGTGTGTGTGTGTGTGTGTATGTGTGTGTGTGTGTGTGTGGAACAGTAGACTGCCCTGTGACTTTATGAACAGTGTTGTTTGTGAGTTTCCCAGGGTACAAGAGTGAACAGATAGATATAGAAAAGTATATAAAATATAACGTCTTCAATTGTTATAACAAACAAAGATCATGATTGCATTATAAAGAGAATATATGGTATAATCTGTACTATGTATAATGTATAGATTATGCTAGAATGCTAGAAGGACAATATCATGTTTAGACTATACTACATAAAATGAACCGACTGCACTATAGGGATAATACAAAGACAGCACAAAGAATAGACTGCACTATATAAATTGTATAGATTGAATTAGAACAGTACACTGTATGCACAATTAGAATGTAATGTATATAGACTGTATTATATATATACATAGTGTATTCATCACAAAGTTCAGTTCTTGTGGCAGTGTGGTGGCTTGTATGCTTCAATGATGTTGATATCTGTACCAGTAGAGCACAAACTCCTGGTAGGACCTCTCATGCTGGATGGGTCAAAGGATAGAGGCCAGACTTAATAAGGACCACCGCTTCCCAGAGATAAAAATGGGTTTACATAGGGCCAAGACCCCTATCCAGAAAAAGCAATTTTACAGAAGCATTGATGACAATTCAAAATACCTTGGAGAGGAAGGCTTTTCTTTAGGGAAACAAGAGACATCAGTTTGTCTGGAGTGAAACAATTCTCAGTGAAGCAATTAGTTTGTTTCTATTATAGAATGTGAATCCTGGTTTTAGAATAGATATGTTATATTCCACCATGTTGTAGGAGGTGACTAAAAGGGTTAATGACAGGAGAGGCATCCAGCAGCTGAATGATCCAAATCCCTCAGAAAAATCATCTAACCCATGCCAGCATAGAAAAATGGGCATAAAATGCTGATGGTGCTGAATAAGGATACAAATATGATGTATTATAGAGTTTATCTAAAAATTAAGGTAATTCATGTTTCATATAAGACCACCACACTCTCACTGATGAGAAGTAAAACAAAATGTCTGTTTTTATGGCAAGTTTCAAATAGTTTTCTATCAGTTTTTGCAAGCTAACAAGGATGAGATGATAGTTTTGTTAGAGGAATTTGAATCTTTACGTTTGATGTTTTTCTTACTGGTAACCAATGTTATGTTTAGAACCAGGGTTAACAACACAATATTTGAAGGATTGAACTCATGACAAGAAGATTAGTTGTTCAGCACCTTAACCTCACAGCCACTGAGCATCATACAAATGTGGGTGTGTGTGTGTATGTGTGTGTGTGCTTTAAAAAATTGTCCAACCCAAGCTAGTATGGAAAGCGGACGTTAAACGATGATGATGATGTGTATGTGTGTTATATCTTTTGCATTATACATGTGTGTGTAAAGTAAATAAAATAACCTTGAGAAAGGATTGTAAGCTACAACTTCTCAATTCTCACCCTCACAGTACCATATAAATATTCCTTAGATATATTTAGTGAGTCGTTAGTGGTTGATGTCCAGGTCAGACCTATGACCAAAAGCCTTCTAGCCTTGACAACTCCATCATTTTTTAAATTCAAAAATAGTCTATCTGGAAGTACATTAGCCAATGTATCCTCCTCTTTATTGAGACTGAAAAGGTGGTGGAAGGAAACTCTAATAGAATCAGGGACGAATTTAAGTGCATGAGATCCACCATAGATGAATCTGTGCTAAGGAGTGGGCGAGAGAGAGAGAGAATATTTAATTCCATAAATTCATAAGATGTTAAGTTATATCCAGTTACACTTTTGAGATGAATGCAGAAAGAAATTCCTTTTCCAAGCAGATTTATATTTAGAGATTTCAAAATTTGAATGCAAAAGAAATTTTCTTCCGTGAACAAGGATTTCCTCTTTCACTCCTGACATAGATACGAGGCTACTTCAGGGTAGGTAGGCATTGACAGGCAGCTATTTACAGACTGATGCGGTAGGCCTTTGAAAGTTTAAGGTGTGGAAATACCGCTAGTAAACGGGATTATAAAGCGTGAACAGTTCAACAAGTAGACTAGAATTTATCAACGGGACTCTCGCTCTCACACATGTATCTTATTCTTTATCGGCACGTTTTTGTCTTTCTCTCTCTCTCGTTCACATATCATCCTACTCTTTATTTGCATCTTTTTGTCTGTCTCTCTCTCTCACATACCTCTACTTTGTCACGCATACACACATCCATCTTCTCCCTCTTTCTCACACAAAACATTACCCTTTAATATATGCCTATTCTGACTCTTTCTCTCTCTCACACATACCTTCCTCTTCTCTGTGTTTCACTCGCACACACATCTTTATCTCGTACGTTTTCTCTTCTCTTCTTCTCCTCCTCCCCCACATCTCTCTCTCTCCCTCTGTCTCTGTCCCTCTGTCTGTCTCTCAAAAAATGTTGTTTTAAGACGTAACGAAACATTTCCTTGTTCATTCCGGATCAGAAAAGATCCGTCATTCCTTTAAATCTTATCAATAAGTAAACACACACACACACACACACACACACGAACACGCAGAGCCACTATGTAGTCGCTCGATCTGCTTGAAATAGCAGCTATATCTCTCAAATCAGGCTCTATCGTCTTTAAAAAAATCTATTTCCATAAGGCAGAGTGAAATCGATTGTTCTGAAAAGATATGGTGGCCACGGTTGGAATTCTGAATGCAATTTTACTTGCTCAGAGCTGACTCAGGGTTAAACATCAACAACAATAGTTTCTAGGTTTGAAATAAATTTACCTGCAAGCACACATCATGTGCAGGTAAATTGCATTTCAAGTAAAACTAGCAAATACAACACTAACATCTGTTACTTATAACTACTACTACTACTACTACTACGACTACTACTACGACTACTATCACCACCACCACCACTACTACTACGACTACTATCACCACCACCACCACTACTACTACGACTACTATCACCACCACCACCACTACTACTACGACTACTATCACCACCACCACCACTACTACTACGACTACTATCACCACCACCACCACCACTACTACTACTACTACTACTACTACTACTACTACTACTACTACTACTACTAAAACCACTACCACCGATATTACCACTGCTACTACTGTAAAAACTACGACTGCAACTACAACTAATACCATTACCACAACTACCACCATTATCACCACCACCACCACCACAACAACAGTTGCTGCTGCGGTTGTTACTATTACTACTAACATCACGACTACCAAACCTACAACCACCAGCACCAGCACCACCACCACCACCACCATAACAATCTTCAATATCACCACCACCACCATAACAATCTTCAATATCACCACCACCACCACCACCATAACAACCTTCAATGCTACAAAATACTTGTACAACCACCACCACCACCACCACCACAACCAATATTCTTTCCTACTCTAGGCACAAGACCCGAAATTTTTTGGGGTGGAGGGGCAGTCGATTAGATTGACCCCAGTACACAGCTGGTACATAATTTATCGACCCCAAAAGAACGAAAGGCAAAGTCGACCTCGGTGGAATTTGAACTCAGAACATAAAGACAGACGAAATACCACTAAGTAATTCGTCCGGCATGCTAACGTTTCTTATTTCTTTATTGCCCACAAGGGGACAAACATAGAGGGGACAAACAAGGACAGACAATGGGATTAAGTCGATTACATCGACCCCAGTGTGTAACTGGTACTTAATTTATCGACCCCGAAAGGTTGAAAGGCAAAGTCGACCTCGGCGGAATTTGAACTCAGAACGTAGCGGCAGACGAAATACCGCTAAGCATTTCGCCCGGCGTGCTAACGATTCTGCCAGCTCGCCGCCTTCACCACCACAAATATTACTAAACAACAACAACAACTACATCTAATGCTGCTGCTGCAACTGGTATTGTGGTGCTGTTACCATTAAATGGCAATATCAGATGTCTGAGAGACTTTGAGCTAACTCCGTAGCACTTAAAAGGAAATAGGTAGAGTGAAGAAATGATGTGTTTCTTTTGATATATAGGTCTGTTGTGTTTCTGAGTTGGATGGAACTAGCTGCCATCTCTGACTAATACTGCAAGCAATGGGTGTGTGAGGCCTTATGAGTTTTCGGCTTAGCGTGGTTTATTATTTGATCGTTTTCTATATTATAAAGTTTTTATTAAGTAACTACTTTTTAACAAATGCATGAATGTGTGGGCGTTGGTGCATGAGAACATGACAGGAGAGAGAGATTAAGAGAAGGGAGTTCAAAACTGTATATTATTTTTATAATTTTATACAGGATGTGAATGTCTATCTACACACACATACACACACTCATATATATCCACATCCACATACCACATATGTACATATGAATGTATGCATGCATGAATGCATATAGCTATCCTAACAGCACATTAATTATATAAGCTCTTTCAAACACACACACACATATACATGCACATACATACGTGAGCATGTGTATATGTTTGTGTGTTTTCTGCAATTATTTGCTAAGTGGTGCTAAATTTTATAACTTGTAAATAATAACATTTTACAAACTTAAAGCTTATAAAATTTTAACATATATATATATATATATATATATATATATGAAATTTACTTATACCATTGGTCTCTTTATCTCATTCTTTTTATATATATATATATATATATGTATTTTTTTTATAGTTTCAGCTGAGAGCTGCGGTCATGCTGATGCACCACCGTTGAAAAAGAAGGCTTTCCTATCTGCATGGGACTCGAACCCTATCCCCTTGTTAACGTGACTAAGTGTGTTACCTTTACACCAGCAAATTAGCCTCTCTCTCTCTATATATATATAGATACATGAATATGCATATATATGTGAATAGATATATATATGTACATATATGCATACATATATATGCACATATGTATATATATATGTATATTTGTATATATTGCATGTCTAAGTATATCTGTGTGAAAAATAAAAAGTCAGTAAGAAAAAATGAAAAGAGGAAAAGAAAAGAACCATATTCTTATAAGAAAAACAGAACTCTTTTAATAAGCTGACAGCAGAAACACACACAGCCTTCCAAACACACAAAGAAATGGTTATTATTGACTCTGGAATTCTAAGATACATTATTTCTAAAAATAGCCATTTCTTCTTCTATGTAAAACAGCATTTTAATTAATGAGTTATTCTATTAAAATAAGATGAAATAGCTTTATATTTAGCAAAATTGAGAAAACTTTATCAGACACAGGCATGTTAAGAAGCTTGTTTTGCAACCACATGGTTTCAGGTTCAGTCCCACTGTGTGATACCTTGTGAAAACGTTTACTGTAGCCCTGACCAATGCTATGTGAGTGAATTTGGTGGAGAGCCCATAGTGTATGCATGTTCATGTATGTGTGTGTGTGTGTTTGTCCCCACCACTACTTAAGAACTGGTGTTGGTTTGTTTATGTCCCCATAGCTTTGTTGTTATGCAGAAGAGACTGATAGAATGAGTATCAGGGGAAAAAAAAAGGTACTGATTTGTTCCACTAAACCATTCAATGTAGTGCTACAGTATGGCCACAGCTCATTGAGTGAAACAGTTAAAGGATACGAGATAAAGAACACCTCATCCCTTTGATGTTAAACAAAATAAATTGCTTAAGACAATTACATTAACATCTTAAGAATAGCATTTCTGAACTGGACATCATATTGGTTGTTTTTTTTAACCCATTACCTACCAGTGATCTCATATGAGATCACTTAAAAATTACAAATTTCGTAATTATCTGTCAATATTTACACATATCTAACCTTTTTGCTATATCTACTAGGTATATTTCTCTGATATTCAAATGAGGTTTGCTAATTTTTCACCCAATATCTCGCTTATTTCTATTTAAAATGTTATTTTGAAATGTTATTTTGATCATTCCAGCGTGTTTCTGAGGCTGTTTTATGCTAGAAATCAAAGTTTCATAAAAAAATTCCAGTTAATAGAATTATGGGAGGTAATGGGTTAAACAGCTGTGAATACTTACCGAGTGAAGGAATGGCCATATTCTTAAGAATATTATTAAGGCAATGTTTTATAGCTGAATCCCCTTCACAGTAATAACCCTCATATGTTTTTCGCCAATAAGGGATTTGTTATTTCCTATGTTTTCAAAAGGTGCAATACTAGCAGATGATTTGGCGACAAGCAAAATGACAACGTCATCACTTGTAGCTTGCAATTTTCAAAGAAGTAGGTAATGTGTACTAATATACATGAGTGAATACACATACATACATATATATATATATATATATATATATATATATATATGCATAATTCTCTCAATCACACACATATACAGAGTGAGGAAAACATCACGCAGAAAATAAGTTCAATACGCTCTGAAATTGTCAACGACATGCTTTAGTTTTGCTAAAATTGTCTAAAATAAATAAAATAATGATGAATACACACATTCTTGTACATAATGAACAAAATAAATATCAAGAGCACTCAGAGAGCGCAAACCTCCACCAAGGCAACACCAGCGTCCTCTCAATGATTAGCCGGAGATGAGTTTTAAAATGAGAATATCTAAAATAAACTCGATGATTCTCACAAACATCATCATCATCATCACCATCGTTTAACGTCTGCCTTCTATGCTAGCAAGGGTTGGACGATTTGACTGAGGACTGGTGAACCAGATGGATACACCAGGCTTCAATCTGATTTGGCAGAGTTTCTACAGCTGGATGCCCTTCCTAACGCCAACCACTCTGAGAGTGTAGTGGGTGCTATACAGAAGCCAGTTGCATGTGTGCAGATGCACACACACACACATACATGTGTGAAAATATGTATACATGTAATATGTATGTATGCATACATGCATGCATGTCAGTGCATGGTCTATGTATGTGTGCATGTATGTGTGTGTTTCACTGCTAGACAACTGTTGGTTTTTTTGTGTCTCAAAAAGAGATAAGCAGGATCCGTAATAGGGTTGATTTGAACCATTAAACTTCTCAAGGCAGTGCCCTAACATGGCAGCAGATTAATGGCTAAGACAAGTAAACAAATAAAAGACTACACACACACATGCACAACAGGTTTCATTCAGTTTCCATTTACCAAATTCACACACAAGGCTTTGGTTGGCCAGGAGCTATTGCAGAAGATACTTTCCCAAAGTGACACAATGAACCTGAGACCACATGTTTGGGAAGTAAACTTTTAAACCACACAGCCATGCCTGTACACACACACACACACACACACATGCCTACATAATGCACATATAAACACACACAGGTATGGCTGCATGGCACCTTGGGCAAGTATCTTCCACTAAAGCTCCCTGCCAGCCAAAGCTTTGTGTAAGAGTTTGGTAGATGGAAACTGGAAAAGAAGCCCATCATATATTAGTGTGAATGCCTCTGTGTGTATGTATATATATATTTATATATATACATATCTGTGTATGAGTGGGTGTATGTATATGCATGTGTATTTGTGTGTACCCTTGTTCTGACATGATGGTTGTGAATGAGCATCTCCAACATACAACTGATGCTGTTTGTTTCTAGGGGAAATTTTAACTCACTTGGAAGGTTGTCAGTAGGAAGGGCATCCAGCTGTAGAGAACCTGCCTCGACAAATTCCATCTGACTCATGCAAGCATGGGAAAGTAGACGTGATGATGATGATGACTACACACTCCCATACATTCACACGGTATTTATCTGTATTTGATGGATGTACGATAAGTTGTTGACAATAAAGTTAGGTCTTGTTAAGCAGACCTTGAACAACAGAATTGAATCATTTGTAGAATGCTTGAAATTATGAACTTAAAAAAGGTTCAATCAAGAAAAAAAAAAAAAAAAAATTGT
>NC_068991.1:66371336-66375523 GCF_001194135.2 Octopus bimaculoides
AAAAAAAAAAAAAAAAAAAATTGTGTCATGCTTGAAAGATTTTTCTGAATAAATATCATCTTATCTGTACATGGTTTTACTCCTCCTGTAACACACAGATACACAAACACATGCATGCATGCGTACACACAAGATTCTTACACACTCATATAGAGTGGTAGGACAATAGGACAATTTAGCTTCATGTTTCAGTCACTGAATAAGTATGAAGTGGAGAAAGAGAGAGAGAGAAAGAGAAAGAGAGAAAGAGAGAGAGTGGGTGGAGATGCAGTTTAAAAGGAATAGACTTTAACAAAATGAATTTACCAATGTGAACTTTGGAATTACCTCCCTTGACTTCCCTGACAAGAATTATAGTTCATGCTAACTTCTAATCAGTTTTTAATTAATTCGGAATTTGAAATTGTCTCTTTAGCCCTTATGAATAAGAATCATCATTAATCACCAAAGACTTTTCTTGGCAACTTAACTGTGTATTCTTTTTGCAGAAGGTGCTCCTGGGAAATTCTCTAGTGCCATAATTCTTCAAGACCTTATAAATAAACCTATTTACAATACTAATAAGCACAAATGCACACACACACACACACACACACACACACAGAAATAATCTTACATATGACTCACACGTCCTTTTCTACACGCATACACTCTTTTATGACTTTATATTTCATTTAGTCTTTCCCTTTCTGACTTACAAATACAACCTCATAAATCACACACACACACAGCCCCACTCTGACCTCTCTTTTTTTCAGTCTCCCCCACTACCAACACTCTATACATTATGTGCACTATTTTCCCATACCACCATTAAGTATTAATACATGCCTCGTTGCCACCCACCGAAGTTTGTTTTCATAATAAGAGCTTTATACAAACTGTATAATTTCATTTAATCTTTCAGTCAGTTAAAATTTAGGGGGCTTCCTATTATGCTTGCTAGTGGTGCTGGACTGGCTTCCATGCCAGTGGCATGTAAAAAGTACCATACAAGTGTGTTTGATGCCAGTGCTGCCTGACTGGCTCCCATGCTGGTGGCACGTAAAAAGCACCATATGAGCATGGTCGATGCCAGTGCCACTTGACTGGCTCCCATGCCGGTGGCACATAAAAAGCACCATTTGAGTGTAGTCAATGCCAGTGTCACCTGACTGGCTTCTGTGCTGGTGTAATGTAAAAAGTACCCACTACACTCTCAGAGTGGTTGGCGTTAGGAAGGGCATCCAGGTGTAGAAACCTTAGCAGATTAGATTAGAGCCTGGTGCGGTTTCCTGGCTTACCAGTCCCTAGTCAAATTGTCCAACCCAAGCTAGCATGGAAAGCGGACGTTAAACGATGATGATGATGAAGATGAGAAATAATTCTCATTAACATGTGGTTTCAAATTCACTTCCATTGTGTGACACTCGGAAAAGTGTTGCCATCATCATCATCATCATTTAGCATCCATATTCCATGCTGGCATTGTTTGGATGGTTTGACAGGATATGATGGGCCCAGGGACTGCATCATGCCCAAGTGTCTGATTTGGCATTGTTTCTACAGCTGGATACCTTTTGAATGTCCTAAGACACCCAGTAGTGATGAAGTGTCCAGGTAGCATCTTCCAGTCATGAGGTAAGTAGAAGTGAATCGATGGGGGTTTGCAAAAGTGTATGCAGGAGCAAAATGATAGAGGATATATATGTATGTATGTATGTATGTATGTTTGTATGTTTGTATATATGTTTGTATGTGTGTCCATAAATGCTATATGCTATGAAACACATGTACACACATATACACTTTGGGTTGACCAATGCATTATGAGTGGATACATGCTCATACAAGACCTGCATTAGACTCCTCACTCATATCATTATCAATCCGAAAGTTTAACTATGGTCCTTCCATAGTACTTTCATAGTGTTACCTGCCACCTTGGGTCTTCCGGATATCAATACCTCTCACATATATATTTATATATAATCATCATCTAACGTCTATCTTCTATGCTGGTATGGGTTGGACAGTTTGATATGAGCTGACAAGCCAGAAGACTGCACTAAGCTCCACTGTCTGTTTTGAAATGGTTTTTCACAGTTACATGCACTTCCTAGTCTTTGTTACTCTCGGCACAAGGCCTGAAATTTTTGGGGAGAGGCTAGTCGTTTAGATTGACTCCAGTATGCAACTGGTATTTAATTTATTGACCCTCAAAAGGATGAAAGGTAAAATCTGTGTTTGTCTGCCACCACTGCCTGACAAATGGTGTTGGTGTGTTTACACTCCCCTAACTTAACGGTTCAGCAAAAAGAACCAACAGATTAAGGGCCAGGCTTAAAAAGAATAAATGTTGGGGTCTTAAGCATGGCTACAGTTTCACAACTGAAACAAGATAAAAGACTGGTTTTACGATGGTGACACTTGTTTACAACTATCATGTGATATCAAGTCAATGAGAAACTTACATATGTACATACACATGTATATATGTATATATGTATATGTGTTTGTGTGTGTGGATCATCATCATCATCATCATCGTTTAATGTCTGCTTTTCATGCTGGCATGGGTTGGACAGTTTGACTGAGGATTGGCAAGACAGGTGGCTGCACCAGGCTCCAATCTGTTCTGGCAAGGTTTCTACAGCTGGATGCCCTTCCTAACGCCAACCATTCCGACAGTGTAGTGGGTGTTTTTACATGCTACTGGCACAGGTGCCAATCAGACAGCACTGGCATCGGCCATGACTATGATTTCACTGGACTCAACAGGTCTTCTCAAGCATAGCATATTGCCCGACAGTATATATATATATATATATATATATATATATATATCTTTAATTTGTTTCAGACTGTGGCCATGCTGGGGCATCACCTTGAAGAATTTTAGTCGAATGAATTGACCCCAGTACTTATTTCTTTAAAAGCCTGATACTTATTCTATCAGTCTCTTCTGTCAAACCCCTAAGTTAAGGAGACTTAAATACACCAGCATCAGTTGTCAAGTGATAGTGGGGGACAAACGCACACATGTATATATGATGGTCTTCTTTCACTTTCCCGCTACCAAATCCACTCACAAGGTTTTGGTCAGCCCAAGGCTATAGTAGAAAACACCTGCCCAAGGTGCCACATAGTGGGACTGAACCCGGAACTATGTGGTTGGGAAGCCTGGAACCATGTAATATATATATCATCATTATCGTTCAATGTCTGTTTTCCATGCTGGCATGGGTTGGAGGGTTTGACTGAGGTCTGGAGAGCCAGAAGGCTGCACCAACCTCCTGTCTGATCTGGCAATGTTTTTACAGCTAGATGCACTTCCTAATGCCAACCACTCCAAGAGTGAGTGGGTGCTTGTTATGTGCCACCGGCATAGGAGCCAGTCAGGCAGGCCTGGTATCGATAATTTTCGGATAGTGCTTTTTATGTGCCACTGGCACTGGGGCTAGTCAGTGGGTACTGGCATCATGTGCGTGTGTGTTTTGAGCAGCAAATTTTTAATTACAGCTTCAAAGTAAACTTCATTAATATTAAACAGTGTATTTTGTGTTTTTCATTTAGTGCACCAATAACCTACATGCAATAACCTATCAAACAGCAATATTATACACACACACACACACACACATACCTACATGCATACATGTGTGCGTGTCAGTAAAGTGCATGTATGCTATGTGTATTTTGTGTATTTCAAGAGAGCATGCATCTGTTCCTGTTTTGTCAATGAAGGTGTATATATGGCTGTGTATGTAAGTATCTGTGTCTGTGTTTGAATTTGTATATGTTTATATATTATATTCATATACTGTGTGAGTGAGTGAGTGCATGCTGTTTAAAGTGTGTGGGTGTCCAAATAATGTGAAATGTAAGGTTGTACACGCTAGAGGTGTGAAAGGAATGTTGGGTAGGTTATAAAGAAACAGCTATGCCTTTCTACCATCACCACCACCACCACTACTACTACTACTACTACTACTACTACTACTACTACTAGTAGTAGTAGTAGTAGTAGTAGTAGTAGTAGTAGTAGTATTATCTAAGGCCAGCTGGCTATGAAGTATAACACCAGGGAAACCTACTTTGGCTCAAATGAGGTGTGGTATTTCAGCTATGTATAGGGGCCCTTGCTATAGGTGTGGGTACACACATATGCATGTGAGTATGTATACATATATATATATATATATATA
>NC_068991.1:66375753-66378791 GCF_001194135.2 Octopus bimaculoides
TATATAAATAGATAGATAGATAGATAGATAGATAGATAGATAGGCGTGGGCATGGCTGTGTGGTAAGTAGCTTGCTTACCAACCACATTGTTCCAGGTTCAGTCCCACTTTGTGGCACCTTGCGCAAGTGTCTTCTACTACAGCCTTGGGCCGACCAAAGCCTTGTGAGTGGATTTGGTAGACGGAAACTGAAAGAAGCCCGTCGTATAGATATGTATATATATATTTGTGTGTCTGTGTTTGTCACCCCACCAATCGATGCTGGTGTGTTTACATCCACGTAACTTAACGGTTCAACAAAAGAGTCCGATATTATAAGTACCAGGCTTACAAAGAATAAGTCCAGGGGTCAATATCTTTGATTAAAAGGCAGTGCCCTAGCATGGTCACAGTCAAAATGACTGAAACAAATATAAAAAAAAGAATATATATTACACTCACACACATATACATATATATGTGTGTCCACACATACACATATATATATCCCACATGCAGATATGTGTGTATATGGATGTGTACTCTCGTTGTTTCAACACAGAGTCTTCATGTTCTGACATGAAATAAATTAATAAGAGCATTTAAACTTTTATTGTAGGTCATACATACAGACATGCATAGGCATATACAAGCAGTTTGTGTTTAGAGAATGCATATCCACACACATGCACAATACCTATATACAGATGTAAATAACTTATCTACACACACATACGCACAAATGTATATTGGCGTTGCTGTACAATAGAGTCGGAAATTATCGACTGTAATAGAAACCGTAATTTATTTGAATTAGCTTTAAGCAACGTAGAGTCAGAAAAGCAAGGACGTAATTTGCTTGGAGTTGGGGTGCAAACCCAGGTCCAACGCAGGATGTTCAAAGCGTTTTCATAGCACCTCCACCACCAAATTCTAGTGGGTGTGCTTGTACCCCTTGTTTCCGTGCCTATGTAGAGAGTATGGCACTCTAGCGGTGGTTTACCCGTGGGCAGATTCTGTGCTTGTGAACCTTCTCCAGCACTCTCTGTACGGCCTGGGAGGGTCCGTGCCCTCCCCCACTGCCGTTAAGGAGATTACTGGAAGTTTGGCTACCATGGCTAGACTTGGGGTGTACACTGGAGTGGGTTCCCGTTGCCTTCTTTGGGCTGCGAGGATTTCTACTCAGAAGATAGAAAGCCGGAAGATATACATATCTGCAGATGCGCCAACGATTATGCCACTTTCACATCCGCAGAGAAAAGCCTGAGATGAAGAGTTTTTTCTCAAAAACACAATGCGTCGCCCGTCCGGGAATCGAATCTATGATCCAGCGATCGGGAGTACAACTCCCTAACTAGTAGGTCACGAGCCTTCACAAAGTACGATATAACAAAAAAGGGAGTTGGGGTGGGATTTGTTCTTTCCCTTAGTCAAAACTGTAATTCTTCAGTTTTGACTATTTTTCTAATAAAAAAAATATATTTTTCAGATTTACGTGTATATATTACGCATATTTTTTCGAACAATCTTAATCTTAAATTTTTAAAACAATTCTGAAAAAAAAAATTTTTTTTAAATGTATGTCAAAACTGGAAAATTACCAAAGGGTGGGGGGAGAGGAAGGGCCAAAAATCTTCTCTCACCATTTTTTTTTTCGGAATCGTAATCTGCGACACTTGAAACATGCACATCCGAAAATTACGGTTTTTGGCATACTAAATAATTTCTGACACTAATTTATAGGAACACCTATGTGTGTGAGTGTGTGTACGTATATGTTCTTTCTCTTTTTAATCCAGGCTAAATTTTGACCGGTCACCTATTTGGTAGCAAGGTTGTGAGTGACAGAAAGCGTCTTGTTTTGTTCACCAACCTTTAAATCTTGTAGATTTTTATAGTCCCAGATGTAAGTATGTATGTTATGTATGTACATGCATACAAAAGAGCGCGCATACATACATACACACACACATACATACATATCTATCTATATATATAGAGAGAGAGCCACCCACTCAATAAGTTCCCCTCTGCACTTGTGGCAGCCGCCGCTACTTTGAACGAACGTCAAGTAAGAATTGTTGTGAAAACTGTCATAACCAATCGCACAATGACAAGCAGACCAAACAAGATTCGAGTAGGTCAGATGTAGAATTTCGCATCGATCGAACGTAAGAGTCCTGAAACAGTCACCAACTAATTCAGCTGTAGTTTTTGAGAATATCACGTTAATTAACAAATTAATCGCAATTATTATTAGTGATGCAAGCAAATCCCGATGGAAGGTTAGAATATATTATTAGCTTAATTAATAAATAATATTGCCTTAAAAATACCATTTCTTACACAATTTCATACACAAGTGAAAGCATATTTTGCGTGTAAAGATTAAGAAAACAATAGAGTAGTTTAATTAAAAATATGCTTAATTGCAGTCAATAATATGTTTATATCTGTCCGTTATCCGGCAAGTAGATTAAAAAAAAACAAACTGGAATTACAATGAGAACGAGATTCCTTAAGACGTCCGTTCTAATAAGCAGTATATCCCAGTTAAACGAAAACTATCCGAGAGATAGTAATAACAGAGGAGGAATAACGATACACATCGGATTCTTAATTAAGTAGTTATTCGTTTATTAAAAGAAGTGCGGCGAAGACGACAACAACAATAATAATCTATTTGCCACAGGGACGTCGGATGAAGGGCATATTACAAAGACAGAGAAGAAAGAAAATTTGAGGAACCCTTAGTTTCTCTGTTATGACTTGCTCTCTCAGCATAAAAAAATCGGCATAATATCGGCCTGTCGAAATGGTAACGATAATAATAACATTGATAATTTCACATATTTTCTAATACTAAATTCTAACTTAATCACATAGCGAATTTTCCTTTTCTTTTTTATACTTGTAGAAGGGTAACTCAATACGATAGCATTCGGTCTGGTTCTTATTTTATCGATCCGAAGATAAAAAAAAAAGTTCTTTATTTGCGTCAAGGGCAACACACACACATACACACAATATATATATATATATATATATATATATATATA
>NC_068991.1:66378850-66391102 GCF_001194135.2 Octopus bimaculoides
ATATGAATTATTCTAGTACATTGGTGAGAAAAATAAACAAAATGACAAACGCCTTACGTAGTATTAATCTTCTATTATAATCTCATTCGCATCTAGGATGCTTTACAGGATTATTAAATCAACTCCAATACTTTTATTTTATTTTTATTTTATCGATATCAGAACGATAAAAAGCGAAGTTACCTGGGTGGCCGTGAATTACAAAATATAAATAAATCAATAAATCTAAAAGAAAGAAAAATCGTATATGCGTACCTTCGGTCTTTTCCATTCGATGCTACGCCTTTGTCCACCATCCAAGAAAAGGGAAGTGTTATCGGCTGGAAATTCCGGATCTTCAAACAGAATACCTTCTTCTTGGCATTTTTTGACTATCTCGTCATAATTCTGTTGTTCCATACTGGCAAAGGGGTTTTCCCTTTGTTTCCTGGACGATCTTCCAATTACACTGTGATGTCTATCACCTTTCCCAGGTAATCGGATACTAATTCCTTCACCGCCCTTTTGGCCAGGTAGTTGTATAGGTATCTTAAAACCCCCTAAGCCAGAGTCACCGAAGTCAATGTTAAACTGTCCACCACTGCCCATGCTAAATGTATTGGAGCCACTTTCACCCACGCCGAATATTTTAGAAAAACTTTGAGAAAACATATTTGAAAAATGCAAAAAGAAGGATAATAGGAAGCTAGTACTCCGAATAAGACTGGAGTAAAAATGAGTCGGTAGTGGTGCTACTGTTGATATATTTTAGTTTAGTGCTGTGTAGTTGCTAGCTTATGACTGATTGGTCGACAACAGCCCAAGACAGACCGCCACACCGACAGACAGCTATTTTACTTAGTTATGTATCGCTTTCCTTCTGGCGAAGCAGTCATGTGAAATTAGGAGTGTTAAAGCAATAAGAAATACTAATGCTGAGAGGGAGAGAGAGAAAGGACGAAAAACAAAACTAACTAGGTAGAGAGCGAGAAAGAGAAAGAGTACTAAGGAATGACAAAGAAAGAGAGAGATTAGACACGGTGACTGAGAGAAAGACAGAGGTAGACACGGTGCCTGTGAAAGAGAGAGAGAGAGAGTGACGGCGTATTTGAGAAAAAGACATAGATACTGGAAAGGGAAAGAGAGAGAGAGGTAGAGAATGTGTGTGTGCGTGTGTGTGATTTTATTAGCGAATGTGTTTACGAGTTTGTTAAAATGAAAACAGAATCACATCGTGTGTAGAAGCGAAGCGATAGAAGTCAATATAAGAACCAATGAGGCAGTCGCTACGTGCTCGTACATTTAGCAAGAAATAACAATCGAATTTTCTTTAAATTACACCTTATAAACTTAAAAAAGTAATCGTATTATTATTATTATTAAAGCGCGGTGAGCTGGCAGAATCGGTAGATTAGCTTAGAGGTATTTCGCCCGTCGCTACGTTCTGAGTTCAAATTCCGGCGAGGTCGACTTTACCTTTCATTCTTTCTGGGTTGATAAATTAAGTACCAGTCAAATACTGGAGTCGATGTGATCGACTTTCCCCCCTCCCCCAAAATTTCAAGCCTTGTGCCTATAGTAGAAAGGATTATTATTATTATTATTATTATTATTATTATTATTATTATTATTATTACCGAGTGAGAGAGCAGTGCATGCCATCAAAGTGACACTGGGGTAAAATATATGAAGCCCATTATACCCATCATGACGACCCATCTGATAAGGGTACACCAGGCACATGCATCACAACCATATGTGCGTGACATGGTGATCTCATATCAAGATAAATAGCGCATGACCTTGCAGGTGGGACCCAGTTAAAATTTTCTTCATGCTAATTAGCCCATCCCGCTCAAAAGGTTCCTGAATAAGGGTTGTTTGAGTATGTTGAACGAAACACCCATGTTTCCAAAGGTGAATTATCCAAACTCCAAAGAATTCCTCTCAACACATGGCTATGATGCTCCCCCACTACTTCTGCTCGTGATCAGAGATGCACATATCGTCAACCACTAAGGGATATGCTCAACTGGTTAAGGTCAAGTAACTAACAAGCAAGTCTGTGGTATTGAGCAAAATATTTGCTGTAGCCCATCTTTTTATATCAAGACAAAACAATGTACATGATAACACTTCCAATCAGTTAAGATAAGAAGCATGAGAGCCACTACCTGGTACTGCATCTGGGCATTTATTATTATTATTATTATTATTATTATTATTATTATTATTATTATTATTATTATTATTACAGGAAACAATGGCTAGGTGCACGTAGGGTAAATTGGCTGGTTTAGATGGTCTGCCCTATGAGCTTTACGCTTACATGCCAGACTTGTTCCGTGGCCTCTTGGCAAACGTTTACTGCAACTGGCAACAAAACAGAATTCCCAGTTTTGTGAGCCGAGGAGCGGTGGCTTTGCTAAGAAAAGATCCGAACAAGGAGGATTGTATTGACAACTTTAGACTCATAGCTCTGCTGAATGCAGAGTTCAGAATTTTGGCCAAGGTATTAGCTACGAGGTTGGCGCTTGTCATCGGTGATCTGGTAGGAGAGGCACGGACATGCGCCATCCCGAAAAGATCCATCCACGACAATCGCCACCTTATGCGATACATCATTAAGAAAGTGGCTAAAGAACTTGGCACGGGTGTAGCCCTAATCAATTTAGATCAATCTAAAGCTTTTGATAGGGTCGACCATCTATACTTGATGGTGGTCCTCAAGGCGGGCAGTTTCGGGCCTGTATTCAGGGGCTGTAATGCACAGCGACATCTATTCAGTGGTCAGAGTGAATGGTCAACTCTCAGAATCGTTCAACATCATGCACTCAGTCCGGCAAGGTTGCCCCTTCCATCTCTATTGTATTTACTGACTCTCGAGTCACTACTACACAAATTGGAAGTGTTGAAAGGCATCCCGCGTGACTTAGGATGTGGGAGATGCGTGTCGGCATATGCCGACGACGTCACTGTAGTGGTGTCGGATGATAAACACATAGAAACGATCGGCATCGTTCTCAGTGACTACCAGGAAATATCAGTGGGCTTGCAGCTCGGCACCTAGAGAAGCAAGTCCATGCTAACCAACTGCGTCGTTGGGCGCTGAACAGACGAATCGGTTAAATTGCTCGGGGTTTGGTCCAGACCTCCAGATGGACAAAAATTGGGGCGAGATAACAAACAGAGTAACTACTCTTACCCAGAAATGGGCCGAGAGAAAGCTGTCTCTGAAAGGTCAGGCGTATATCGCGTTCGTCATCTACTATCGCTTGACTGTCGTGCCTTGTTCTGGGCACCGTCTGATTAAGCTGGAGCGTATACTCTTCGGCTTCTTGTGGAGGGACCTCGATGATCAGGGGGTCTATCTGTTGTCAACGCCCGTTGAGTGGTGGCCTGGGCATACCGTGGTTGATGATGCGCAGACATGCGCTGAGGCTACGACATCGCCAGTGCTTTTTTGACGGTGAACAGATGTCGCTATTCGCCAGACACGTATTTCCACAGCTAAGTTTCCTTAACGGAGCACTAGTCCTGGTTAAAAGAGAGACCGAGATGAGGCATTTGGAAAGTGCTACATCATAGAGAGAATGGATAACAAATCTGGTGTCGGTAGGGCTCCGATCAATTTAGATCAATCCAAAGCCTTCGATAGGGTCGACTGTCGCTACTTGGAAGCAATCCTAAAAGCAGCCGGTTTCGGACCCGTTTTCAGTGGCTGGATCGCAGCAATGTATAATGGTACTTGCTCAGTGGTAAAAGTAAACAACCTTGTCCCAGTCCAGGTTTGGCCGAACTGGAGCGTTTACTTTTCTGCTTCCTGTGGAAAGGACATGTTCTACTGGTCAGGCTATCCATCTGTTGTGCCAGCGCCCTCTGGGTAATGGGCTTTGCATGTCATGGTTGCAAATGGGCAGACACGCGCTACGGCTACACCACTAACAGATTTTCAGGGACGGTGAGCCGGTGTGTTTTCCGTTTGTAAGACACGCGTTTCTGCAACACATCTTTTTGACGGAGCTGCGATACTGGGTAAATAAAAGACCAAGATTAGGCACCTGACATCTGGAATACCCTCAGGCACTCACTGCTTTCTACCAGTCGAGCAATATGGTCGGTGGAAGTTCTACAGTACCAATATATAGACATCTAGTGTTGCGTAGGAAAAATGATGTTCTTGGAGAAACTCTAGGCATTGACAAGGGTGAACTAGCTGGTCTATTTCGGAGGACTTTCAGGCTCGGTACTACCATGGATAACTTTTCCAGAAACCCCTAGCTTTACAGTGCAACTGAGGAACAATGACAGTTCAGGATATTGCCAGATTATCCGTGACTTTACAAGTTTTCCACAAACGGAAAGTCAACATCAAATTCTCCTGGGAAGATATTGTGACATTTGCAAATGATGTCAGGTCTGAAGAAGTCATAGAAGATGATGTAGTTGAGTAGCTAGTGCACCATAGAGAATGTTATGTAACGAGGAACTGGTGTTGTGAGAACAAGAGCAAGCGATGAAGCACTCGTCAGCGGGACTGTCCGAGATGCGCAGAGAGTGAGGAAACTGTTCTGCACGCACTCGTGCAGTGTCCGAGTATTACTGACTTTTGGAGTTATGTCGAACAATTGTTAATCACGTGTGGGACGAATTTGACTATCGGCCGAATCGATCGTGAGGATCGCTCAACTACCTACCTTTAACAAGGCAAGGGAGGCAGTGTTCCTCTGTCCAGTGACCATGGCGAAAGAGGTTGTGTGGTGGTCGAGGCTAAAGGAATTAAGGAAAGACATTCCTCTTCTGTCAAGCTCTCATTGACTTTTTAAAGTTCCACTTGAAAAGGAAAGTAAGAATGGCGAGATAAGTGCTCTCCTCCGGTGAATTTGTGAACTAATGGGTAACTGTGACAAAAATGGTTAGATTGAATGGCCCCGCTCTAAATATGCGACTGTACATTAAGAGCAGCAGAGAGGGCTTGTACTTTCCAAGGTCAAGGTAATCCTGGATCTGTGGGGTTCCTTGATTGACTCTATTTGGAGTTTCTCCTATATCAGGAGGACTACATCGTTCCTGTTATCGGATATTTTGTATACCAAGTACGCTTTTATCTCATTTCACTGTCTCTTCCATTTCTTTCTCTCTTTCCCAATACATATTGTCGTCTGTCCTCGTGATGACCCCATCGTCTATGCCCCTGTGGCTAATAAAAGAAGTCATCATCATCATCGTCGTCATCGTTGTTATTATTATTATTATTATTATTATTATTATTATTATTATTATTATTATTATTATTATTATTATTATAAGGGCGCACGGCCTATTGGTAAGGGTGTTGCACTCACGATCTAACGATCGTGATTTCAATTCCTAGACCGGGTGGTGCGTTGTGTTCTTGAACAAAACACTTCGTCTCACGTTGCTTTACGATCACTTCGACACCTGACGCGCCGTACACCATGCACCTGTTCAGACAACGTCGATTTGATGGACAAAGCGAGCTAATAATGTGCGGCACGAACATTTGATCGCTATAAACAAATCATTTGTGCTGGTCGTTCGGCAACATTCTCAGTACAATATGTATTCGCAAAAAATATTTGAACAGAAATACGTGAAGGACTAAATACGAATCATAATATCGTAACAAGTTACGTTCTTACCACAAGAAAGATATTGGTTACTGTGTGAGGGATGGAGGTGGATTGAGAGTTGCTGAATGGATGAAGGACACCATCCTTTATCTTATCATCATCAGAAGCATGTACTTCAGGGGCGAAGAACTAATCCAAAGATGTTTGATGTCTATGGTGTGTTATGTCTTTGTACAGCTCGGTGTAGTAATTGAGTTCACTGTAAACTCCTCTATGTTGCATTCTTGGTTCAGTTTGTTATCAACAAAAAATTCCAGACCTTCCTCTATAAGTGCCAACCCTTTGGTAATACTCTTTCCAGTCAATTTAGGTGAAGACGGTGGAATTCCTGTATTCTCAACCGTTTTCACTGCTTGCTCTTGTTCTAACAACATCGGCTCCTCGTTACATAACATTCTCTATGTAGCACCAGCATTAGTACGGACGACATGCAGCTTGCAAGATTAGAACCCCCAAGCTCGGTTTTATGTCAGGAGCGGAGGAGTTAAGAGATCAGGGAAGAACAGATTTCTTGTGTAGAGAGGCCACATAGCTACTCACATTTTAGAGGAGAGGGTGGGGTGGAGTACGGGGTAGAGTATGAAAGAAATAAAAATATCGGTGATGAGTTACAAATGTGGACACCGAAGGTACGAAGTGAGTAAATTTATTTATTTACCCTTTCGTGTTGAGCTCACAGACGTTGTATTCATGTAGACTGACTTTAATTTCATGATACCAATTGGCCATCGTTAGTCGTTTTGAGTTTACATTTGTTTTGCTTGTTTACAACATTGTAGACATCGATGTCATCATTTCACCTGTTTGTTTTCTTCTCTCTTTCCTTTCCTTTTATTTATTCGTTTATTTTATTTAGTGTTTATTTAAGACTACCTCCCTCTTTCTGATCGTTGTGTATAAAAAATGTAAGGAAAATAACATTTTCCTTACATTTTATTCACAAGGAAAATAAACATTTTTTTATTATGGTTTAAGTCTCTAGAATTTGGTTTCAGCTGTATAGACTAATTATAAGCGTACAAAGAACGAAGAAAAATGCGGGAGGGTAGGTATGTAAATGATAAACAAAAAATAATCTTGTTTAGCGGCATTTTGTCCGTCTTTACGTTCTGAGTTTAAATTCCACCGAGGTCGACTTTGCTTTCATTCCTTTGGGGATCGATAAAATGAGTACCAGTTGAGTACCAAGGGTACTTACCCATTACCCCGAAATTGTTGAGCTTATGTTAGAATTTGAAACCAATCTTGATAAATTTCGAATCAACTATCTAAGGTTCTACTGATACTAGTATAATAATAGTAGGAGAATCTTATGAATGTGAATAAATGTAATTACATACTTACGGATACACACAAGTATATATTCATACACACACGCGCGCTCATATATGTACATACACGAACTAATACATACGTACACACATGCATCAATATACGCAAATATATATACGTGTGTGTGTATATATATATGTATGTGCATGTACATACACACACATATTCACATATGTACACATCCATGCACGAATGTATATATATATATATCTAAAACTAGCTTAAGTGGGGAAGGATAATATTTATTTTGTGTGTTTGTGTGGTGCATTGTTGCCAAACCATTCGCTCTACGGTTTACACTGTGTATATTGTGGTATGCAGACTGATTCAGTAACTTGTCTAAGTATCGTATCATATAGATTATGTAGATATAATACTCCTGCTGATTCTGTTGACTGAACCATTGTATTTATTTAGTGTGGTCATTTCAATATTCTCTGTATCATTTGCTTATACAACGAGTAATCTCTTCTCTATAAGTTTCAGGGAGGTAAGCACATGTTTCTTAAAGGGACGGTATAGAGTATTTTCTTACTTTACGGTTGAAACGTCGGTTGGGGGCAATTACCTTCACCGAAGTCCATGGCAAAAGGTAAGACTTACGGATAATCGATTTATTAAATCGATTATTTATCTATTTTTCTATTCTCTCTGACTTTGATTTGAAGGTTAAATTCTCGACTCTCATTATATTTTGCTGTTTCTTGGGAGAATCATTATGCCAATAATAACACACACAGAGAATGGAACATTCTCTTTTTTATTGTTTGCCAATTCGTTAAATATCTAACCAACTAACTAATCAATCGTTTGTTTAATGTGCTGGTTATACAATCAATTGATTAGTCAAAGTCCTTTCGGCGCCATTCGCGACCTTTTCAGTGAGTTAATGACTTCCCGTCTCACTCCAAGGTCTGGTCTGAGTCTGTCTGAAAATTGGTCTTATGCTTGTATATATGCATGCTTGTACGTGTGTGAAATCTCGCAAACCAAATACAAAATTTCATTATATTGTTTTTAGCCAATTCACTATTATTATATCATTATTCACTATTTAGCCAATTCACTATCAAATATTGTCTCGGATACATTATTATTATTATTATTATTATTATTATTATTATTATTATTATTATTATTATCATTTTTGTTGTTGTTTTTGTTGTTGGTGGTATTATTATTACTATTATTATTATTATTATTATTATTATTATTATTATTATTATTATTATTATTATAATTTTTGTTGTTGTTTTTGTTGTTGGTGGTATTATTATTATTATTATTATTATTATTATTATTATTATTATTATTATTATTATATGTTTGTCTTTTGCTTTCAGGAACATACATCACATCCATATACGCACGACATAGTAATCTCATATCAAGATAAACAGCGCATGACCTTGCAGGTGGGACCCAGTTAGAATTTTCTTCAGGTCGAGTAGCCCATCCTGCTCAAAAGATTCCTGAATAAGGGTTGTTTAAGCATGTTGAACGAAACACTTATGTTTCCAGAAGTGAATTATTCAAACTCCAAAGAATTCCTCTCAACACATGATTATGATGCTCCCTCGCTACTTCTGCTCATGATCAGAGATGCACATATTGTTCTTTGCCTCTTTAAACATTTTGGGACTGTCTTTATGTATGTAGCCTGGCAACTGTATCTGAGAGATAAAACGCTGAATGCATTTTAGAGTTAGCTTTATTCTTTTTATCTATTTTTCTTGTTTCAGCCATTGGACTGCGACAAGGGTTTTAGTCAGACAAATATATCCCAGTGTGTATGGGTTATTTTTTCAAAGTATGTTACTAATTCTATTCTTTTCTTTTTGTTACCGAACCGCTAAGTTACGCGACGTAAACAAACCATCATCGGTTGTGAAGCAGTGGGTAGGGTGGGGGTGACAAACACAGACACAAAGGTACACAGACATGCATACATATATAAATATATAAATGTATATATATATGTATTTATGTATGTACGTATGTATGTGTCTGTCTGTCTGTCTGTTTGTTTGTCTATCTATCTATCTATCTATCTGCCTGTCTGTCTGTCTGTCTGTCTGTCTATATATATCTCCATTATTTACAATGGAAGGATAGGTGTCCTCACCTTGTTTGTTTTACCACAACGTTTTGGCTGATGTACTCTCCAGCCTTCATCAGGTGTTCTGGTGGAATTTCGAACCCAACCCTTCCACCAGAACACTTGATGAAGGCTGGAGAGTACATTAGCCGAAACGTTGTGATAACAACAAACAAGGTGAGGACACCTATCCCTCCATTGTAAATAATGCACATAATTCCTCATCTCAAAAATACAGAATAGTATCTATCTATCTATCTATCTATCTATGTTGTTTATCAATCACTACTCCGAATTTCATAGACACGCTCGCACGCACCAGCCTAATTTTGTAGACGTTCGTTTGCCTAATAGATCAGGCACGTGCTCAGACGTCTGAATAATGACTGAAAGCTATTAACTGCTCAAGTGCAACCACACACACACACACACACACACACACACACACACACACGCAATTTTTGTTGAATTTTTTGTTGTTGTCATGATGCCATAATCAATTCAAGATAGTTTTATCTTAAATGCTACTCGAAAAAAGTTGATGGACGAAAATAAAATATGAATAAAGAAAAATTCCTATTAGTACTAGAGCTAGCTAAATCATTCTCTCTGTGACTCTCTCACGTTTTCCTTTCTCTCTCTGTCTCTGTCTGTCTGTCTGTCTGTCTGTCTGTCTGTCTCTCTCTCTCTCTCTCTCTCTCTCTCTCTCTCTCTCTCTCTCTCTCTCTCTCTCTCTCTCTCTCTCTCTCTCTCTCTCTCTCTCTCTCTCTCTCTCTCTCTCTCTCTCTCTCTCTCGCTGTCTTTGTATGTATGTACACAAAATATCGACAGAAAGCTAGATGTGTTTTACCAAAGATGCTTGAGAAGGATTCTGAGAACGTACTGCCAAGACCATGTAACCAAGGAAGACATTTTAAGGTGATCTCATGCGAGACCACTTAGCGAAATCCTCACAGAATGAAGCTTAAAACTAGCAGGTCATATAGTTCGGCTATCAGAACAACACCATTCTAAGTCAATTTTCAAATGGATACCAGTGGAGGGAAAAAAATAAGAGAGAAAGACCGGAAACTACATGGCACAGAACATTTATAAACGACAGGGAAGACGTTAATAACACATGGTCGGATGTAGAGAAAACCGCTGCTAACAGATACAGCAACGTCAACTTGCTGCCCGTTGTGTCCGAGAGCACAGCAGGAACTGATACTATATATATAAGTCACAAAATATATAATTTTAAGTTCTGTTTTTCCTTATAAGAATCGAAAAGTAAATTAAGTACAAGGCTGCAAAAGAAGTGCTCAAGTAAAATCTGAGACAAGACAAACTTAGTGGTTAAAAAAAACATACGTATATATACACATAAAAAAAAACACGTGTGAAAACCTGTAAAAAAGCGTATGTAGAAAAACGTATGAAGAAAATGTGAATATATATAGCGAGGCGATTAAAAATAATATAGTTAGATTATTAAATGTAAAGTGAATCCGGGATAAAATCCATCGTCAAGTCCAAAAGAAAAAGGAATCAGGGATAATGTAAGAATAAAACCAGGCCTACGGCCGTTTCAAGAGTTACTGCCGCAATCCATTACACATTAAAGCACCAAATCGGCAGTGGCCCCATCAACATTTATATATGTGTATATATATACACATACATACTTATTTGAACTATATATATATATATGTAAGTAATTATTTGGGTACATATCTATTTGTATGCCGATTAAAGCACATTCACCGTTTGGGCTACCTGATGTCATCAACAGTTACGGTATAATTTTCGCTGGATCTACATCAAGAATTCCGCAGTGTTCGTTTAGTTTATAATTGGGGAGGGAAACGGAAAATGGATTAGATACGAATCTTTATTCAACGCAACAATCGTTTCGATTCATCCTGCAGCTGTCCCCTAAGGGTAGGATATTGTGCATCTAGCTGTGTTGCATCAATCAGTGCCATCTCAGGTGCTTGGTATAAAAAGATATCCTACTACATGTACTGAGTTCCTTCGGGCATGTACTCTCTCGTAGTATGTGACTACATTCAGCGTATGCAGTAGGATACCTTTTTATACCAAACACCCGAGGTGACACAGACTGCACTGATTATGCAACACAGCTTGATGCACGATATCCTACGCTTACGGGACAGTTGCAGGATGAGTCGAAACGATCATTACGTTGAATAAAGATTCATATCAAATCCATTTTTCGTTCCCCTCATCAATTATGTATGTATGTATGTGCATCTATCTATCTATCTATCTATCTATCTATCTATCTATCTATCTATCTATCTATCTATCTAGAGCACTTCCCGGCTCGGTAATCGAAACCCCGACCTTGTAGTCGTGAGTGCAACACCCTAACCACTAGGCCACACGCCATCACGTTATTTGTATTAGTTTGCTTTTATTCTTTACCGTATATCTTTGTAGTCCGACAGTAGTTGTTTTATAGCAAGAAGAAGAAAAGAACAAGAAGAAGAAGAAAATGAAGAAGAACAACAACAGTTTCTGTATTTTGTCATTGAAAGCAATTATATTCAATTCCATTCATTCACAAATACGATTACGTGAAACGTTAAGAACTATGAGGTGGTGCATACACAATGTGAAAGTTGAAGACAGAGATATAAGAAAACAAAGTAGGCGGGTTTGGGACGTTACACAAATAAAACACAAAGAATTTATATACAAATAAGGACTTATGAGAGTAGCTATAAAAAAACACATATATTAAAAAAAAATTACTTACAGAAAAACTTAGGGTTGCTCATTCAGACACGAGTGAGAACTCACTGGTTGTCTTTTGTCATTTACTTGTTTCAGTCATTAGACTGCGGCCATGCTGGGACACCGCCTTGAAGAAATTTTAGTCGAATGACTCGACCCCAGTACTAATATTTTTTTAAAGCTTGGTACTTATCCAATCGAACTATTTTTGCCGAACCGCTAAGTTACAGGGTTGTAAACACGCCAACACCGGTTGTTAAGCGGCAGTGGGAGGACAAACGCAGACAGATACAGCTATATATTCTTTAAGCTGAGAGGATGTAAACTCTGACTTTCTTCTCTTTTTCTCTACCCACTGACGAAGGATTGAATCCGAAACGCTGGATATTCCACTCCTCACGACAAGTTCACTGTACCCCTTTCACTTTTCTCTCTCTCTCTCTCTCT
>NC_068991.1:66391172-66399937 GCF_001194135.2 Octopus bimaculoides
ATATATATATATATATATATATATATATATACGACGAGCTTCTTTCAGTTTCCGTCTACCAAATTTACTCACAATGCATTGAGCGGCCTGAGGCTATTTCAGAAGACACTTGTTCTCATTGTGCCACACAGTGGGGCTGAACTCGGCACCATGTGGTTGGGAAGCAAACTTCTTACCACACAGCCACGACTGCGCCTATAGTTAGGTTAGATTAAATCTGCTCGCCCCACCCCGTCAGTTGCTCGCAGTTGAAAAGGGTGCATCTAGAAGTGTTTGTTAACATCGGTTTGAGTGAGACGAGATAACACATACCCCCACGTTCGGCAAGTATTCTTGCTTTAACATGGGATAAACTTCCGGTGATATTTTCAGTTAATGTCCATCTTTTAATCACTTCCTGTATTTTGGAACGTTTACATCTTCGCTAACTGGTACAGAGTTATTTTTTTTAACCCTTTATTCGTTTATTAGAGCTAGGAGGGACCAGGAACTGGGTTGGGATCTTTTCTGTTTGGCTGCCACTTTTCAATTTCTTCAGTTTTTGTTTCAACTGAGTTCAAAATCTGCAGCCTTTATTACGAACATTAATCTACTGGATTAGGGCTGACCTGGCGCTTAACAACAACAGTAATAACAAACAACTGAATAACTATGTATACATCTAAAACAATAATAAATGAGTATATGCATATATACGTACAAGTATGTGTATACCTGCATCTACCTGTATATATAGGTGCATATCTGGGTACAGGACGTTGCAAACAAAACGTAGACAAAAAAAATAATAACCAGAGTACAGAAAACACACAGGCCACATAGAGAACATTTTCCTTCATCAGCTGCCACCATTCTAACACAGGCGTTTCGAAGAGTTAGGGCAGGACGCATCGTTAAAATGGCTCTTCCCACGGACCACAAATTAAATTTGTACCCACAAATTAAATTTGTACCATGGAGAAATGTAGTGGCGGACAGAAAACAAGACAGGAAAACAAACAGAAAAGGCTATACGGCCAGACGTGAAAAATTATGTGTATATTGAACGCTATGAAGCAACGAACTGGAAGGAAGCGGGATGAAGTAGGTTCGTATGTTTGCTCGGCGATAGCCAAGGAAAAAAAGAATAAGCTGGACACATGTATACATCTACCCTGCAGTGATCCATGAAAAGTTTCGAATCCCAAACCACAAAGTAATATTGGTTAATATTTCATTATTAACCCAGTTTCATTTATTTATATCATTAGAAGCATGGTCTTAAGAGACACAACAGTTATAACTAGAAAGACTTGTTAGTCTGCCTCATGATCTCGGCGGATAAAATAGAAAAGGCGTTGTCCCGAAGGCTGATGAGGGAGACGCGCTGGAACAGCCACTCCGACTCGCGGAGTTCGCATTGCGAATAGCCATCGCTGCCCCGATTGCTGTAAGTAAGGATGTAGTCCGGGGCAGGGATGTTATCCGTCGGTTTCCATTGCTACAGGTTCGACCACTCATTAGTGACCCATTAATATTAAAAAAGACCTAATTCTCCCGTGATGATTTGGGAACATTAGCTTGTTACAGTTAGCTTGACTACCAGTGCGTGACGAAGTATAGATATTTAGATTGACAAGTAACTTCACACAGCCACGGCCAGATGTCTCCCTTTTAATTAGCTGTGTAAATAGTTGTCTATATTTGTTGTACACACACTCGCATACACGCACACATACACATATTCGCACAAAAATACACATTGATGAATAGTTCTTGAAGTATCTGTTCTGAACGGATAAATAAATCAATGAATGCTCTCATAAAAGCAGCAATACAAGGTCAAGGATATCATCTTTCTCCTCTGACAAAGCTATAAAAAAAGTAGGACATATAAGTAAAATTTCAATGCATGACCTGACATATTGTCAATAGATTTCTGGCAAACATACCACAGGCCCAGAGACAGACATTTTCAAAACTTGTCCGCGAGTGTCGAATTGCTGTTCACTTATACTGGTATTCAAAAATGCTTTTTATGCGGCAAAACATTCCCCGAAATAAATTGAAATGAGAAAATTGTTCAAGGTTTGCCATTGTTGTGCTCGAGGCTCTATTCAAGACTTATACCATTTGGCTGGTTTAGAGGCAAAAAAAAAAAAAAAAACTCCCTGCACCCATTTTCAACTTCATCCACGTTGTTGATCCTCATCCGCATAGGAAATGAGCCATGGGCTCGGAAAAGGTGATAATCTGATGGCGGAAGGTCTGGAATGAATGGCAGCACTTCCAGCCCATTTCCAAGTATGCGCTTGTCACATGCAGTATGAGCTGTGGCATTGCCATGCTGGGGCATTGCCATGCTGGGGCATTGCCATGCTGGGGCATTGCCACGTTATAAGTATGCGCGTCTTCGTTTGCCCTGACTTTCAAAGCATTATATACTTGCTGCAGTTATTGGGCATAAAGGTTAGCGTTCACAGTATGGCCATCTGGGACCAGCACAAGGTGCAATAGCCCCTCGAAATTCCACCAAATACAACATGACCTTCTATTCATACCGCTCTTGTTGACAACAGATATCATTGGCTGGAACGAAGCCAATGATATCTTTTATTAGGATTACGAAAACAGATCCATTTTTCACCCCCAGTTACAGTTCGACGCATATCTCGAAGATATGCCGGCAGTTGTTTGCAAATGTTCACACGTCGTTGAGCCTGTCAGCGGTCATTTCATGAAGAGCTTCTCAACAACGTCTGTTCCCAAGGCCCAGCAGGTGGAAGTGTCAATTTATGATGCTTTGTGAAGGATTAAGTTCTGCTGACAACGTACGAGTACTTGTGCTTGGCTGTTTAACCATTTCAAACAAGGCCTTACTTTCCACAGCAGAAGATCTCCTTGATCTTAGTTTGTTTTCGAGGCTGGTGTCACTTTTTTTGAAACGTCTGAACCAGTTTTGTGTCAGACGTTCGTTGACTACTCCTGGGCCCTTCACATCATTAATTTCTTTTGTTGCTGCCTTTGCACTCAGCCCCTTTTTTTTTCAAGAGGTAGCGTGAGATAGCTCTAGCTGCAATTTTTTCACCACTCATTATCAAAGTTGTAAAGTAAAGAATAAACAGTTAACGTTATATGTTATATATGAAAATAAAGAATAGACAATTCAGCAACGATTGTACAAATCGTATCAAATTAATCATAGGACATGGTGATACAAGTGGCAAAAAATCATCAGTGAAAATCCGAAAAAAAAACTTTTGACTTGCACGAAACTTATGGTATCGGTCTTTGACTTCACTGTCTTACACATTTCCCCTCTCCGAAGAACTATACGAATTCAGGTCACTCACTTAATCACCACACTACCCACAAGATAATGGATCGTGGTTTCAACAAGAAACCTCCCTCATGTACCATTCTATCAACTATCGACACCAGCAAAGCTTCTGACTCCATCTCTGCGCTTCACTCATAAGAAACAGCACAAAATGCTGGCTAGCAAATTACCTCGCAGGTTGCCAAGCGTATGTTGTGTACAAGAACAATATTCTAAGAGCGTGTGAGTTTTCGAATTAAGTAGCATGAAGTTACATCTTCTCATTCACTCTATACGACTTTCCCACACCTCATCTAAACATACATAGCCTCATACACAAATGACATTATACGCACATTTTCCCACTATGCTTCACATATAGCCACACGACTACTACGACTCTACGTAAATCACCTAGAAACTTAACTCCATAAAAAAAAAAAACACTCACCAAATTCACTGTCTTCCTCCATATCAACAACTCCAGAGAACATCAAATATAACCTACCCTCGCAATTAATAATATGTACATACCACAACAATTACATCACACATAAAAAAACTTAATAAAGAAACGAAAACGACGCATAAACAGAGTACAACACCTGGTACACACACACACACACATGTATGCTTGTTTATCGCGAGCATTTGGTAAAAAACAAAACAAAATCAGAATGATAAATGAATCTTCTCTAGACACATTGAAAATGGAGCGAATGGTGAATTCCTAGCCACCAAAATCGCGGCCCACGACAGTGAAGCCTCCCCCGTTACGTATTTTCTTGATCATCTCTGCCTTTTCTTGTGGAGAATACACTAGTCTACGTCATTTGTTAGGATCAGGTACCTTTGTCTTTTTTCTCTACATTAACCCCATATTGACTGACGCGAACACATAAATCCATCTGAAAAATACGTTACCTTGCAGCAAGTCTTGTAAACACAAATGATAGTCAGTGCATTCTGGGTAGTTGAGCATTGTGGGTGGGTTGCTGTGGCGGATTTTGGGGGGTACAAGCAGAATCTTTGACTGATCACCGACCCATGTTATTTATAGATCAAATCCGTGATAAGCACAACATGGTTCACAATTGATTTTTGTTGTTCACCACTATCCTTCACAATCTCCTCACTGTCATTGCTAGCCATGTTCAATTTATCAGCGATGAATCAATCAGTGATCAATGAATCAGTGATAAACGAGACTACATGTACCAGATTTGGTCAACAGTGTACAAACAATACATCACGGTCTGTGTCAATCCATCATGGTTTAAGTTAGTGGTTTCCAAGGTGGGCAGTACTGCTCCCCGACAACTTATAGGGGTGGTGAAAAGATCCAGGAATGTGGCCCGTGTCCCAAGGGTGCAGCAACCCGAAAAACTTTGTTTCTTTCTCTCTCTGTTATACACACAAGCGCGTGAGCACACACACACACACATACAGTGTGCGTAAGGTATTTGAGACCATACCTTTTTGGGGTCATTGCTGCATTTTTTGCTAACTCTGTCTAATCTTTGCTTCAGAAAATAATGGCAGACCCTCAGCTTACTCAAGAAATGAAGCGGCATGCTGTTATTGTGGTTATAAAGGCTGAGCATAGCGATTTAGCAATACCTCGATTTTTAAAAGTTGCTAGAGTTTTCGTCTACAAAGTTTGTAAGGAGTTAGAGACTGAAAATGGAAACGTATCACCAGTATTAAAGCATAAAAAGAACTCTAAACGCTATGAAATCATCAGAACACTTGAATTTATCCAGCAAGTTCAACAGACCATTGATTACAATCTCAGAAAGTCCATGAGGTCAATTGAAAAAGATCTGCATGTGTCAGAAGGAACAGTCAGAAATGTTGTCCACGAAGACATCAGATATAAAGTAAAAGAAAGCATTACATCAGATCTAAAAGGTTCTTAAACAAACTGAAAAATCCAGCAGAAGAAGATTTCATTTGGTTTTTCTCAAACGAGAAAAAACTTCGACTAAGATCGAAAAGTTAGCAGAAGAAACGACAGATAGTTATGTGCAGACCTTTCTGAAGATCCAAGTGTTATGCATACAAAATTTCCTGCAATATATATATATTAGTGGCGGCCCGCCCAGTGATGAGCCATGTTCCACGCGGCCTTCTTCTAGAAAAGGTTATCCACGCCTGATGTAAAGGGCACTTTTTTTATAACTTGTAAAGGCAGATGATTCAGGCCACTGAATGCTAACAGTGCCTTTATCAATAATCACAACTCAGTTACACGACGCAGTTACTATGTTGATTCACCCATCAGTGTTCTCGTTAATTAAGTAGTTTAGTATACAACACATCAAATAAGGTTAACGGTCTGACGACAAAAGATAACGTTTCAAATCAATAATATGATCAATGGATATCCAGTAGATATCGTGTTTTAAACTGTTCTGGTTGTTTTTTTAAGGTTATTCTGATACAGTAAGCACAGGATCAAAGCTATTCCTTTTTCTTAATTTAATTATAGTGTCCCCTTTCTAAGATTACATTATCCAATGCTTCTCTATATTTTTTATCGATAGCGTGTGATTTGAAGATTTAGCTTCTATCTTAAGCAAGTCAAGCAACCACATAAAGTTCTCCTCATATTACTACAGTTTTAGTGTCGTAAACATAAATAATGATTTCTGATCTAGGAACAAGGTGAACAGCTTTGAAGATGTGGTGGTAATGGTGGTGGTAGTTAGTCGATTACATCGACCCAGTATTCGACTAGTACTTCATTCTTATCGACGCTGAAAAAACTTAAGTCCAAAGTTGATCTCCGCAGGATTTGAACTCAGAACGTAAAGAGTTAGAAGAAAGACCGCAAGACATTTTTTTTCTGATGCTCTAATGATTCTGCTCGCTCGCCATTTTGTGTCTTAAACATGAATCGCAGACATGGCGGAGTTCTTAAGAAGCTCGATTTCTAATCACCTAGTTTCGTGTTCAGTCCCTCTATGCAGCAACATGGGTAAGTGTTTTCTACTATAGCCCCGGGCTGATTAATGCCTTGTGAGTGAATATGGTAGATGGAAATTGTGTGGAAGCCTGTCGTATATATACACGCGATTTACAGGAAACATAAAAAGACCAACACCGTCTAGGAACAATCTAACATAAACACAAACACAGACAGTTTCCGTCTACCAAATTCATTCTCGAAGGCTTTGGTCGATTTGCGTCTATAGTGGAAGACGCTTGTCCAAGATGTCTCGCAGTGGGATTGAAACCGAAATCACCTGGCTCCTTTACCACACAGCCACTTTGTGATTGTGAGTGGGCCGACAAAAAGGAACAGCTGTCGAATCATAAGGATCATAAGAAGGACTTCATAACAAAACCGTTTATACACCTCATATGCCCTACCAAATCTGACCTGGGAAATATAAGCAAGAACATTCTGGATAAAGTAATACCAATTGTCAAGAAGAAATTAAACGTCAACCTATGGTCCTGAATAGGTGAAGTCATAACATGGTTTCATATCTTGAACAACAAAAACTCTTCTTCATTCCTACAATTTGATATAAATAATTACTACTCATCTATTTCCCCTAAACTACTAAATAAAGCGCTCCTTCGAGCTAGGAATCTAACTAACCTAACTTCACTAGAAATTAACATAATTCTTAACGCCCGAAAAAACGCTAATTTCTTTCGAGGATAAGCTCCGGTGCCAGGCCAACCCCTATAACACCAAGAATAACTATACCAACTTCTTCGACATTACTATGGGATCATCTGACTCTGCCCAAGTCACGGGCCTCGTTGGACTATACTTACTCCATCAGCTCCGAACACACTTCTCTAATATCAAGGGAAATCTGTACAGAAATGATGCTTTGCTAGTCACCATGGGCGTAAATAAATCCTCTTTAGAACGAATTAAGAAAGATCTACACAAGTTCTTCTCTAACTTCAATCTATCTATTACTTGTGAAAACTCTCTTAAAACCGCTAATTTTTTAGACGTTACTTTAAACTTAGAAACCTCCCAATACTCCCCATAGCACAAACCAAACCAGTATCTTAATTATTTAAACTTTAACTCCAATCATCACAAATCAACCTTCGATAATATAGTTAAGGGCATCTCGATTCGTATATCTGACCTCTCAGCCACTGAAGAAATATTCTATAACCGTGCCCCATATTGCAACCTAGCGCTCGCTGCCAGTGGCTTCTCCCAACAAATAAAATACATCTCAAATACTAGGCTCAAACGACATACATCTCAAGTTATATCACCACGACTTGCTAACCATCATAATCATAACAGACTATATGCGCACCATACTAGAACCCTGGGAGAACACAGATTAATACAGTTTAAACCCCACTCCCCACACTCATATAACAATAGTTCAAAATCAAAACCAGTTAACGATAACGGGCCTTATAACCCCAGTCTAATAACTAAAAATATAGATTATGCTACCTCTAAGCAACCAAAAAAAAAAAAAAGAAAGCAGTGGACGCTCGATTCTATGGTATACAAATGCACCGTCCTCAACACGCTATACAATTCCATAAGCATATGCATAGGATCCACCATAAACTTTAAACAGAGATACTCTGCACATCTATTCTTTTAGATATGAGAACCAGTAAATCCACAACCCTCGCCAGTCATATACATCATCTTAAAAATAGGAATATTTCATGAAATTATCATGGTCTATAATCAATTCAGGACTTCCATACTAAGGTCAATACTCAGCCTGTAAGCTATACCCGAAAGATGCATTCCATATATTAAAACACAATTCTTCACTATTACTAAATAAATATAATGAGGCCCCAGGTACATGCAACCACCACTTTTTCATACCTTCAAATTTTAACACACATCTAAATGCAACCTAAATCACCACACATTACATGTACCGAATACCCCTAGGTAACCTCGAACAACCTTATTTGACTTTTAATTTCTTAATTACTTCTTGCATACTTCTTGCTTCCTTCTAATATTCTTATCTATTCATTTCTCACTTTATCTACTTCCGTTTCTAGTATAATTCTCAAAATCCATTCATACTACAAGATCCTCTTCAATGAATAACACACGCAATTAACATCTACACACTATCCATTTCAAATAACAACATATGAATTCATATCGGACTTTACACATCATGGACAAGAAACCCATTCTACACAACATATTTCTTGGGTAACGAACAGGAACTTTAACATGCAACCTGTATTTTTACTTTCATATTTTCCTTTTATACTTTCTGCATTATATCTAATTCTTGTATATCTCTCCCTCTCAAGGATAACTACTGTAAAAATGAATTCAGTTAATTCTTTCTATTGAAGGTTAACTCGTCTCTGATGGTGGCATATCATTTATTTCCCTGAAACAGTTGTAAGACCACTTTTCTATTTATAAATGTCCTAGGAATATCAAATTGCATTGGCCTTGTTATCTTATATATATATATATATATAT
>NC_068991.1:66400155-66402522 GCF_001194135.2 Octopus bimaculoides
TATATATAGGGAGAATTCACAAAAAAATAAAACAAAAGACGAAGACAGGTGGTGTAGACAACAAACAGATGTATTAGTATAACGCTCGGGAAGTGAAAAAGTCTTTAACGTTTCGAGCCTACGCTCTTCCACAGAAAGGAACAGAGAAAGAAACAAGGAGAGAAAATAAAGAATGTGTAGTGGCTAGCGATCTATCATAGCGAATATATATTGATAATACTAAAACTTTAGGGATGTTTGTGTGTAACTGAAATGTCTCAGAAATAGTATACTTTATCTTAATGTTTTTACATATCTATTTTCATACTTACCTTCGGCAGTGCAGTACAAATTTTTGTGACATTTGAACTTCTATTTAAACGATTAAATACAATTTCTGTTATTTCTTGATGTAAAAAATACATGGCTTCCATGACGTCACGTCAATACATGCAGAATGCACAAACATATAATGAATGTCATGGCGTGTCTATCGACACAAACAGACGTTCGCTATCTGTAACATATACATACACATTGTCTTCGCGCTCTCTAAGAAAAAAAAAACCCGTTAACTATTTGACGTACACAATATTTTAATCATTTAGAAATATTTTTAACTGAATGTAATTTCACCATCCGAGTTCGTTAATTTACATAAAAATCTTTTATTTATTTACTTTTGTTTTAAAGTGTAAGAGAGGAGAAAGTAAAAAATGTATGCACGTGTATACAAAAAGGGCGTGTGTGTGTGTGTGAAAGAGAGAGAGAGAGAGGAAGAGAGAGAGTGAAAAAGAGAGAGTGGAAGAGAGAGAGAGAGAGGAAGAGGGAGAGAAAGAGAGAGAGGAAGAGAGATAGAGAAAGAGAGAGACAGAGTGAGTGAAAAGGTGTGCTGTCATGTATACGTGCATACATCAATACGTATGCGTACATCTTTTTTGTATATACGTGTGCATGAGTGTGTGTGTGTGTATGTGTCTGAGAGAGAGAGAGTGTGTGTGTGTTCGTGAGTGAACGTGTGTGTTCTCATGTATGTGTAAGTGGCACTCTCTCTCTCTCTCACACACACGTCCATTTCATATACACGTTCATACATCATTAACTTTCTTCTCTCTTTCACTTTAAAACAAAAGTAACAGGTGATTTTCAGGATAAAAATTGTTCAAAAAAAAAAAAAAGCTTCTATTCATGTAAATTGATTACTTGTTTGAATGTTTGAATAGTTGCAATTAAATAAGTCCAGAAGTTAGGTTAAATATATATACATGCATAAGTACCGTGAATTCCCATTCTACAATCTGCCAAACTATTCCGCGAATACTTTACCAGGCAAAGCTGGGTAGTAAGTCTAGTATATACATGTGTGTGTGTGTGTGTGTGTGTGTGTGTGTTTGTCTCCACCCCACCATCGTTTGACAGCCGATTTTACTGTTTATGTCAACGTAACTTAGAGGTTCGACAAAAGAGCCCGAAAGACTAAGTACTAGGCTTACAAAAAAATAAATCCTGGGGTCGATTTCTTTGACTAAAACCCTTTAGAGCGGTGCTCCAGCTGGCTGCAGTCAAATAACTGAAACATGTAAGAAAAAAAAAATAGAAGAGTACCTAGGCGTGGCTGTGTGGTAAGAAGCTTCCTTCCCAATCACATGGTTCCAGGTTCAGTCCTGTTGTGTGGAACCTTGGGCAAGTGTCCTCTACTATAGCGTTAGGCTGACTAAAGCTTTGAGACTGGATTTGGTAGACGGAAACTGAAAGAAGCCTGTCGTATATATATATTGCATTTGTCCCTTCACAATCACTTGACAACCAATGTTGGAGTGTTTACGTCCCCGTAACTTAGCGGTTCGGCAAAAGCGACCGATAAAATAAGTGCCAGGCTTACAAAGAATAAGTCCTGGGATCGATTTCTTCAACTAAAAGGCGGTGCTCCAGCATGGCCTCGGTCAAAATGCCTGAAACAGGTAAAAGAAAGTAAAAGAATGTATAGGTGCAGGCGTGGCTGTGTGACAAGAGGCTTGCGTGGCACCTTGGGCAAGTATCTTCCACTATAGCCTCAGGCCGTTCAAAGCCTTGTGAGTGGATTTGGTAGACGGAAACTGAAAGAAGCCTGTCTTATATATATATATATATATATATATATATACTAGCAGAGGCGCCCGGCGTTGCTCGGGAATGAAATTGTTGCTTATATACTTGAAGAAAAAAAGGCAAAATATGGTGTATAGAAATTTGATGACATTCTGTAGATGGACTCTCAGACGAATGATGGCTGGGCGCCTCTCATGAATGGGGAAAATTGAAGATGTGCCAAAAAGCCTCATTGGTACTTGGAAACTTTTACGAAAATTAAAATGGGGATTAAATGAAAAAAATGATTTACGTGAATAT
>NC_068991.1:66404152-66409084 GCF_001194135.2 Octopus bimaculoides
ACTACCATCACCACCACCACCACCACCTCCGCCGCCGCTATCAACAACAAACAAATAAATAATAGCCGTTATTCAACATCATTAACTAACAACATCCACTCCACCCGTAAACAAACAGACGTTACCATCGCCAATCTGTCATTGCCATGACAACAAATAAACATCGTCACCACCATCATCACCATCACTACCATCACTACCATCATCGTCAAGATCATCGCCATCATAACCACCGCTACTATCATTACCATCACCATGTCAACGATCAACACAATCAATTATCGTCATCGTTTGGTTTTCTTTAACTTCCTTTCGTTTTTCTTCTAGATCTCTTTGTTTTTTTTCTGTGCTTTATTTCCTATTTCTTTTTCTCTCTGTCTATCAAAGGCACAGACATGACTATACGGTTAGGAAATTTACTTTGCAGTAACACGATGTTTCGGGTTCAGTCCCACTGCGCGACACTTTGGCCAAGTGTCTTCGATTGGGTTTGCCAACAAATTCATTCTGGTTTTGTCGACACTAAACTTCAAGCACTCTAATAAGTAGCTAACTTCAGTTTGTCCCTTGAGCATGCGCGCTCGTTAAATACATCACATTTCAGCGAAGTTTGATGCGAACTTGCAACAAGATAGGGACCTTTTCTGTTTGGCTGCCACTTTTCAATTTCTTCAATTTTTGTTTCAATTGATTTTATATTTGGTGTATTGATGTAGTTTTGTAAAGTAATCATTGGCATGGAATTCATTTTCACCATAAATCAATAAAGAGTTAATAACATTTGAAGTTTGCAAATGTTGGGTAATTTTAGCCAATCGAAAGCAACACGCCAAGCTGTTACCAAGTTGCTTATCACGTGTTTTTTTATCGCTTATTAAATGCTTAAAACAGTATGAGATGATCATGAAATGTGCTAGAAATAACAGCTAAATAGGCCTTAGATTACGTACGAATTTTTTTGCATAATCGTATGAATTCCCCAAAAAACAAACAAAAAAAAGTTATAAGGGGTTACATGGCGTGTGTACAGCAACATTCCGCTAATATTTCAGTTGACAATACATGCTGTCACGCACAAAATGACAGGTTACAAATTCTGCTTTCTGATTAGGTAAGAATGATCAAGCTTTAAACCTCTGTAATTTGTTTTTTTAAACAACTTTTCTGGGAAAAGTGAATTACTTCCTGAGATTCAACATGAAAAATTACACCAATACACCAAATTTTCAAATTTTCACTAAGCTTTAAAATTTCCACGTGTGCAGTAAAACAGAAAAGATCCCAGGGCAGGTTATATTGTCTGTACTTGGGACCACCCTGAAAACAGAAACCAAAACGAACATTATCGACACTTCATGCTTTTTTTTTACTTTCAAAAAACAAGGAAGCGGCAGAAACTTGCAGGAAGATATGCGCAGAGTGCAGTGAGGATACTATTTAGGAATGAGTGTGCTGGGTCTGGTTTTCACGATTTGCATTGTCTACAGGTCAAATACTATACAGTTGTTGTGTTGAAATTTGATATAGGCCACTAAATCTCGTGGTGAACTTAAATCTTTAGTATTTGTTTATTTGTACTTCCCTACCTGGTGGAGGCGCAATGGCCCAGTGATTAGGGCAGCGGACTCGCGGTCATAGGATCGCAGTTTCGATTCCCAGACCTGGCGTTATGAATGTTTATTGAGCGAAAACACCTAAAGCTCCACGAGGCTCCGGCAGGGGATGGTGGCGAACCCTGCTGTACTCTTTCACCACAACTTTCTCTCACTCTTACTTCCTGTTTCTGTTGTGCCTGTAATTCAAAGGGTCAGCCTTGTCACACTGTCACGCTGAATATCCCCGAGAACTACGTTAAGGGTACACGTGTCTGTGGAGTGCTCAGCCACTTGCACGTTAATTTCACGAGCAGGCTGTTCCGTTGATCGGGTCAACTGGAACCCTCGACGTCGTAAGCGACGGAGTGCCAACAACAACAACTTCCCTGCCTGAGAGTTAGTGGCTTATATCAAATTTAAACGCAATATCTGGATAGTATTTGACTTGCAGACAATGCAAAGGTTTTCGTGTATGAGGACCCAATTACAAACACTAATGTTTTCATGACTGACCCTTCCTCAATTTCGGTCATCTTCTGTCCCTTTTGCTATCAAATGCTTCCCCTCCTCTATTTAGTCTATCCCTTCCTCTTTTCCTTTCATTCCTTCTCTCCGCTTTAGTCCTTTTTTGTTTTTTTTTGTTTTTGCAAATCATCACTTCTCTTCTCCTTTCCTCTTTATCTATCTCCCACTTACCTTATACTTATACTTATTCTTTTCGTACCCCTCCTCATGCCTCAATCATTCATTGAGTTTTCTACCTGGTCATAACCAGAAACGACTGACGAAAGTAGCATTAATTTTCTAGGTCGCTCAATTTTTCTAGGTAGCACAATTTTCCTCTATCGATCAATGAGACGATTGAACAAACTTATCAATAACGAACCTATAATGACTACTGAAAACAACTTTAAATCAAATTTACTACAATAAACAAAAATATGTAATGACCATTATTTATGCCTTGCTTTGTATATAAAAACCAGTATAAATGGAACACAGCAATGGATTTACAATAGAGAATGGTGATGAACTTTAACCTCGACCCTGGTACAAGAATACACGGAGCTCTTTACTAATCTAAACAATATTGTTAGCCTGGTATACTAACACAGAACTTATAAAGTATTTTGCCGGGACTGATAATTCCTCACTAATAACTCTGTTACACACACACATAGTCTTCTGCTCATATATGCTCATCCTCATGTATGTATGTATGTAAGTATGTTTGCTATATTTTGTTAGTAAAACTGATCTCTCCATGGATATCTTGCATTCCTTCTGCTGGTGGTGAGTGTAATGGTGGGGTGGAGTAAGAATTCTATATTAGCTGGGTGTGTCTTCGGAATTGATACACAGTTGCTCGAATCAGCTACAAACAGCAGCGACTTCAACATCCCATCACCACCACCACCACCACCACCACCACACATGCAAATCCTCCTCTGTCGTCTTAATAAAAAGAAGGACACATAGGATAATGCTGTTCTAGATATTGTATGACTCAAAAAACAAGAAGCAACAACAAAACGAAACGAAGATGATGGGATGGCAATGACAGACACGATTTTGATCCCAGTCTATTGTATCAGGACTGGCCTAGGGTTAAACAGCAACAACACCAACAACGATAGCAACAACAACTACTGATGTGTTTTCGTTTTCCTGTCCAATTATGTTTTATGCCGTATGATTCACTGTTGTTGTAGTGACTTTATGCTACATATGTGCGGACGACCATTGATATTCTGGCCCCAAACTCACACACACACACACACACACACACACACACACACACACACACACACACACACACACACACACATAACTCGACTCCGTCGGTCACGAATGACTATGGGTGCACCTAAGAGGTTCCCCTCCGGGGTACAAGTTTGGGCGTAAAGTCGCCTCACCGGCGAACGCACAACCAAGGGTTGATTTTATGGAAGATCAGTAGTCGCCCATGCATACCAGCTTCTCCTCTCCACACCACTGATGTTATCCAAAGGAAAGGCGAAGGGGCCGATAGAACTTGGGACCAGTAACGTCGCAACTCATTTCTACAGCTGAGTCAACTGGAGCTACGTGAAATAAAGTATCTTGCTCAAGAGCACAACACGCAGCCCGGTCCGGGAATCGCACTCACAACCTAACGATCGTAAGCTCGACGCTCTAACCACTGCGCCTTCATATATATATATATATATACACACACATATACATACACATATACATACGCACATATACATACACACACATATGTGTATATATTTCTTTTACTTTTTTCAGTCATTTGACTGCAGCAATGCTGGAGGACCGCCTTAAAGGGTGTTAGTCAAAGAAATCGACCCCAGGACTTAGTTTTTGTAAGCCTAGTACTTATTTATCGGTCTCTTTTGCCAAACCGCTAAGTTATGGGGACATAAGCACATCAGCATCGGTTGCCAATCGATGGCAGGGGAGACAACCACAGACAGACACAGTTTCTGTCTACCAAATCCACTTACAGGGCTTTGATCGGCCCGAGGTTATAGTGGAAGACACTTGCCCAAGGTGTCACGCAGTGGGACTGAACCCGGAACTATACGGTCGGCAAGCAAGCTTCTGATCACACAGCTACGCCTGCGCCTATATATATCACACATTGTTGGCACTCCGTCGCTTACGACGTCGAGGGTTCCAGTTGATCCGATCAACGGAACAGCCTGCTCGTGAAATTAATGTGCAAGTGGCTGAGCACTCCACAGACATGTGTACCCTTAATGTAGTTCTCGGGGATATTCAGCGTGACACAGAGTGTGACAAGGCTGACTCTTTGAATTACAGGCACAACAGAAACAGGAAGTAAGAGTGAGAGAAAGTTGTGGTGGAAGAGTAGAGCAGGGTTCGCCACCATCCCCTGCCGGAGCCTCGTGGAGCTTTAGGTGTTTTCGCTCAATAAACACTCACAACGCCCGGTCTGGGAATCGAAACCGCGATCCTACTACTGCGAGTCCGCTGCCCTAACCACTGGGCCATTGCGGCTCCACTATATCACACATACATACACGAATACATACACATACACACATACATCTATATAAGACTAAAAGTCTGTGATTGTTTGCTTACGGGCTTGTCTGTAATTTAATTCAGCGAAACCGGTGCATAATAGGAAAATACTTTGAAAGTGAGGAACCCTTGAAATGTGAATACAAACGGAATAAAACAAGTTTTGCGTAAATCAGACCACGGGTTCCCGAGATACGCGGTTTTTTCGGATACTTTGAACTATTGGTGACCCAATGGGTCACGGGTAGTCTAGTTTAGTATATATATATATATATATATATAT
>NC_068991.1:66409165-66411007 GCF_001194135.2 Octopus bimaculoides
TGTGTATGTGTGTGTGTGTGTGTGTGTGTGTGTGTGTATAAATATAAATGTATATACATATTTATATGTATGGCTGTGTGCGCGCGTGTGACTTTGTGTCTGACCCGTCACTGTTTGACAACCGATGTTGGTTTGTTTACGTCTCCATAACTTAGTAGTCAGGTAAAAGGGACCGATAGAATGAGTAATCAGATTTAAAAATATAATCGAGATTGATTTGGTCGACTAAAACCTTCAAGGTTGTGCACCAGCTTGGCCGCAGTCCAAATGATTGAAACGAAGTAAAAGATAAAAGATAAAACAATAAAGCCTTAAATATGTACATTTAAAAATCTTGCTTTTTTTTTTCCAAGCGTAAGAAATATATCTAACGAGGACAGTGTTATATGATAGGTTATTTTAGCGACTGCACCGCATTTTTGAATTGGCAAAGAAAACAAAATGGCGCTTGTAACTATCCAGAGCAATATAGTGTAGTCTCTATTGTACTCGACCAAACAATAGCATCCTTGTTAAATACTTAAACAATTACGTATTTTACATTATTAAATATGCACAGAAGTGCTAGCGTTTTTTTTTAAAGACAAGTTAATAATGTTCATGTGTATTGTTTTCTGGTTACTTTAGAATTTACATTCCTAGAATGAAGGATCGACGATGTATGGACATGTGGAAAATGGAAAGAAAGCCTGGCATTTTGGTCCTGCAATGTAGCAGTTGGCTTCATTAGTAATATAACTTTCACGTTTCCAGATTGCAGACGTGCCTGACGCGAGTTATTTTGTCTTTTAATATTCCCGTTTTCGTAATAAATGTATTGTTCGTCTAGTTCTGTTTATTTTAGGTTATTTTTTTTTTTTTACCAAATAACGAATTCATATATTCAATTTCCCGGATGGAAGTGTTTATACAAAATTCTTTGTGCATAATTTGCATTTGCTGCGGGATGTGTTTGTCTTCGTATTTGTTTCTGTATTGTTGCATAATTTTGTTATTGTAACTAGTGTTGTTAAACCAAAGTTTGTTTTTATCCTGTTACGTTTGCACGAACAGAGAAAAGAAGGATCAATAAACCTAATAGAATAAATATTATTAAAGTTGATTATTTTCCCAATATTCCCTATTCATCGATGGAGAGATGTTTCTCTGAAATGATTTCAATGTTAACGACATTATCGTCACCCCCTAGTACCACGTTTTGTAACTTCCGGTTGGTTCTGTTTGTTTACGTCTGGTCGAGCACAGCCTCTAACAAATAGGACAATCAGGATTGTTTGCAATAGACTGTGTTGTGGTACGGAATGTTAGCGTTCATTCTGTTAGCTGCGAAAAGATTCTTTACTGATATGTTATATCTGAGTTGAAGAAAAGTAGTCAAATTAACATGTATGTATGTATGTATGTATGTATGTATGTATGTATGTATGAATGTATGTATGTATGTGCTCTCTCAAGTCGATCCTCTCCTTAACCTTCTTCCTCCATCCGTGGCGATGACAAGCATTGTTCTCCCAGTCAGTGTCCTGCAGATCACGGGCCTTTAACGAAGACTTGACACAGTCCTTAAAGCGCAGCCTTGGTCTCTGCCGGAGTCTCCTTCCATTCACAAGTTCTCCATATAGCATCTGCTTAGGAATCCTGCTATTCTTCATTCTAATAAGGTTAAGCATGAAGAACTTAAGCGAGCTGCGCGAAAGCGCACGGCTCGTATAGTGAATGGGGAAAGCTTGGTCTACAATGTTTGCAGTCGTGTATGCTTGTCAAGAGCAGGGCTCATTATCCACCAACGGATAGTCCTAGAGCGCACAATGTTCCTGAAGGTCGGCAATGGTCTTCCTCGGT
>NC_068991.1:66411017-66415378 GCF_001194135.2 Octopus bimaculoides
CCACCAACGGATAGTCCTAGAGCGCACAATGTTCCTGAAGGTCGGCAATGGTCTTCCTCGGTCACGAGTGGACGGCCATCATCATCATCATGTATGTATGTATGCGTGCGTGTATGTATGTATGTATGTATGTATGTATGTATGTATGTATGTATGTATGTATGTGTTTGTGTGTGACTAAATCCGAAACCAGGTGATTGCAAAGGGCTTTTCTTAGCCACATATCTACGCCTGCTCCTATGTATTACTCTTTTTTGTAGAAGGATATTTCTTTCGTTCATGGTTTTGCCTGCAAATTTATCTATCTTCTAGAAATTGAGTGCATCTTGGGTATTTTTTCTTCCACTTCTATGTTTGAACATATTGTAGATGCATTCGTTTTTGCTGTTGGTTTTTAGCAGGTTCTGTCGAGGTAGTATTAAACAGCAGTCAAAGGCTTCTACTATTGATTTTAAACATCATTCCCAGTCTTTTCCACTGGGCTGCTTCGGTCGATCTTAAACAGTTTTCCTATTTCTATCTTCTGAGAGAGTCAGCCGATATCGTAAAACTGGGAAAACTTCCAATTAGTGTTGGAATCTTGCGGGGATTTAATATTAATGGAGCTGACTTTTTTTCCTGTGGTCCAATCAAGTATTTCAAGAGTTGATACGATACTAGTAGTGAGATTGCAAATGCATTCTGGGATATTGTCTTCTTGTAGGAAAGAAGCAATATCCGACGAATTTTTAAAACATGCACTTTCATAAATATATTTTTGATTGCAGCATTTTTGTGTTATTCGTTTTCGGCAACATTATGTTGTTGGTAGCACTTATTGCGTAGAACAGCAGAAGTAGAGAGAAAGAGAGAGTGAGGGAAGAATGGAAAAGAGAGAGCGAGAATGGAGGAGAGTGTAGGGAGAGAGAGAGAGAGAGAGAGAGAGAGAGAGAGAGAGAGAGAGAGAGAGAGAGAGAGAGAGGGGGAGGGAGAGAGATTATTGATGTGAATACTTTCTGTCTCGTAAGTAATTTTTCCACATGCACCTATAAACAATGTATATTTGCTTTGGCTAAATTTCATCACGATATCAGCTGAAAACATTACGAAATCCAGTTATTTCTCAGTATTATGGATATTTTGCTGTGTAAATACTTAGATCACCAAGAAAGATATTATGGGATGCATTGGTGTAGGTCCCAGTACGTAACCACTGGCATTTGTAAGAGAAATTACATTAGGCTTAGTGCCAAATTAAACAGAAACATATGTAGATTCTTTCCTTGGAATATTCAGTTCAAAAGCTTTATATATAAAAAGAGGTAATCGGTGTGCTTCCAGTTGCAAGATGTAGATGGTTGACAACATCAGTGAGCATTTCACTGGTTGCTCTTAGGGTAGGGGTTATGTTTGCTAAATGTTGCCAGAAGTAGGAAATAAAGTCAAACGCTTTTATGTAATCAAGCCACACTGCCATAAGGTTTCTGTGGTGTTTTCTCTTTTACTTTAACCAATACAATTTAAGTTATTCAGCATATCTTAACATTAATGTACTTCAAGCTTGCTGCTCAGCGAAGAGCTTGTGTAATGCTATACGTAATGTGTAAAAACAAACAATAGACCTATAGTTTTCTGTTAAGACGTTTTTTTTTAAATATATATTCTTGGTTAAATGATTTGTCTGTACAACACTAACATCTATTAAATCTCTACCTAGGACTATCCATTTTTGCAGCTTCCCTTCACTCACAGAGTTTATGATGTATATTTAACTACTGTTGTTGGTGCAGTATTTCTACAGTGGAGACGCGTGGCTTAGTCTTTAAGGCGTTGGACTCATGTTCGTAAGATTGTGGTTTCGATTCCTGGACCGGGCGACTCGTTGTGTCCTTGAGCAAAACACTTGGCTACCGGAGATAAGGTGTGTGCGTGTGTGTTTACGAAAAACATTCCAGCCGTGATAACACCTCTTTTTTTTTTAAAGATGGTAGGGTTGTATAGTGTGTAGGTCATGTATCGGTGCAATTCTATCTCCTAACAATGACTACCAGTCCACCACCACCACCACCACAGCTAAAACTACCACCATCATCACGACGACGGAAATGATGACGACGACGACGACAACGATCACCACCACCGCCACCACCACCACCACCAATTGCTAATCTATCGTGTGTTCACAACGTTACCCGCTATTCTTTCTAGCCTAAGGTTTTACTCTCAATAAATGTTTATTTGTTTTTAAATTCATTATTCATAAATGGCGAACAATCTCACTCCATTTATATGTATATGTAGTTCACATTCTCCTCATCCCTCCTAAAATATGGGCCCTTTATGACGATTCAGTAACAATTGTCCATTACCATTGTAATATACATATATACATACAAAATATGGCAACCAGCACATTATGCTGTATACCGCAATATCGAAATCAATATTCTAGATACGTTATTTAAAAGTGCAGCGCTAAACGAAACTGCGTTGTAAGGAGTTGTACAAAACATGGTCTAGATATAAAGGCAATCGCGATCAATAAAACTGACACAGTGTTATTTGAAACCAATATTTCAGATATTAGAAGGCAAAGTCGTTACCGCGCCCCCAGCAAAATGCTTAGTGGCATTTCGTTCGTCTTTACTTTCTGTGTTCAAATTCCTTCGAGATCGACTTTGTTTTTCATCCTTTTAGGGTCGATAAAATAAGTACAAGTTGAGCACTGGGGGTCGAGGCAATCGACTTACTTGTAACTGATGGCCTTATACCAAAATATGAAACCACTATTTATCTCAGATATTTGAAATCGGTGAGCTGGCAGAATCGTTAGCATGCCGGATAAAAAGCTTAACGGCATTTCGTCTGTTTTCACAGTCTGAGTTCAAATTCCGCCGAGGTCGACTTTATCCTTTCCAGGTCGATAAAATAAGTACCAGTTGAGTACTGGAGTCTATCTAATCGACTAACTGTCCACCCCCGAAATTGCTGTTCATGTGCCAAAATTTGAAATGTATTTTTCAGATATTAGTATTAAGGGGCAACACGTAACTTTCTTCCATTTGTCTCAAGAGGAAGTATTTATTGTAGATAGTTGTGTATAGTTGTTCGTGTCAAATCTAGAGTGCAATAGGCTTTTGTTTTGTGTTGTTAGATCGTTATTAAATAGAAGAAAGACAAAATCAATTCTGGTGGGATTCGAACTCGGAACTTAAAAGATGTGGAACTCAGTATTGGAAACCATTAATTTGGGCTTCTAAACACTGCTGCTATGTCACTGTTCTGGAAAAAAAAAATTCTATTATAGGCAAAACGCCCAAAATTTGATATATACTGTATATAGAGAAAGACGATGAAATATCCATATTTGTTTGCATTGTGACCTCTATATATATGTGTGTGTGTGTGTGTGTATGCGTGTGTGTATGTGTATATGTATATAATGCATGTATGTATGTATGTATGCGTCTATGTTTGTATGCAAGTAGGTATGTGTATATGTGTATATATATATATATATACGTGTGTGTGTGTGTATGTGTGTGCGTGTGTGTGTGTGTGTGTGTTCATTTGTTTTTGGTTTTAGTTTTCGAATTTTTCGCCTACGGAGAAAGAACCGGTCTCTTTCCTTGAAGCAGACTCTCTCAGTGGAATTTGGATAGCATCAAACAAGGTAATCTTGCATCTATATATGGTTGCATTATTCATGTATGCATGCATGTATGTTTGTATGTGCGTATGTATGTCTGTACGTATGCATGCATATATGTATCCATGTATATGTGTGTGTGTGTGTGTGTATGTGTGTAAGTAGGCATGCGAATGTGTGTGCATGTGCGCATGTATGCATACACATATAAAAGTGTACAGGCGTTCGTGAGCACGAGCATGGATGTCATTGCTCAACTGATTTCCACAAACGAGCACGTTTCTGTTTATGGTCCCACACAAAAATATCTGGCAAGTTTTGTTTTAATTTATTGGCTGTTATAATTTTTAAGTTCCAAAAATATTCTTTTGACCCCTCGGTCTCAATAGAGTAATCTTAATCCGATCGCTTTTTCTTTGTCTTTATTCTGTCCCAGGTTTTTCTGGCCATCACATCACATCTCCCTAGAAGACAGTATCTAGAAGGTATTCTCTTGCAGTTGGTAATAATAAGGGTGGTGTCTTTAGTTTCAGGTTTGCACGGCCTATATTTGTTATCCGTCAATGTTTTTTGCCTTTTATGCTGTAGGTACTAAATGGGGATCTCTTGTTTTTGAATTGTATGGAGGAAGCTTTGAAGGTCATAAAAGTGTCAGTACCCCATGCCGAATTTTTTATGTTTATGGTTTGGACCTTTTGTTCTATGTACACATGCACTAACATCTCAGCGAACT
>NC_068991.1:66415478-66416237 GCF_001194135.2 Octopus bimaculoides
ACACACACACACACACACACACACACATACTCACAAAATATCATTAAAATTATATTAATATTTCCCAAAGTATATGTTAATACAACGTTCTCAAGGCGATCCAAAATTAATGAAATTCGAATTGAATTTCACTAATTTTGGATCACCCTGACAACGTCGTATTAAGATAAACTTTCGGAATATTAATACATATAAAGTGAAGGTGCATGGCTTAGTGGTTAAGGTGTTGCACTCACGATTGTGAGATCGTGGGTTCGATTTCCAAACCGGACGTTGTGCTGTGTTCTTAAGCAAAACACTTCATTTCACGTTGCTCAACGATCATTTCGACATCTGACATGTGGTTCCCGTTGCACCTGTACAGGTAATGTCGTTCTGATGGAGGGAGTGAGCTTATGTTTAGACAAGCATTTGATCGCTATAATGAAATGATCAGTGTGATTGTTCGATGAGAAATTGTCGAACCCTCAGCAAGAGAAACAATTGTTGGCTTTATAAGATGAGATCTATAATAAAGATGTCAATTTCTCTGTACGCATTTTTGTTCTCAAGTACTCTAAATTTCTCGAAATTCTGCCAAATGATATTTGGATTTACCTGTCATACATGAGAATTTACATGGAATCTGTATTCCATTTACATTTACTGGTGTTTAATTGTTGAACATTGGTAACCAAATTCTTTTAATACTGAGTGCTTTACTGATATCTGCCAGGATATCAATATATATATATATATATATATATATATATATATATA
>NC_068991.1:66418411-66423551 GCF_001194135.2 Octopus bimaculoides
ATATATATATATATATATATATATATAAGTAATATTTATTGCAATTTCAACATGGCTGTTCCGTAGAAACCGACGTTACTACCGTTTTCAACCTCATGAGGAAGCCTCCTTCAGCTGGTTATCGACGCAATTTGCACCCGATATATATTGCAAGCAGGGAAGCGAACCCCACCATCTTCCAGCGACGACGGGACCGCCAGACGGTCTGGTGATCCCGCTGTCGCTGGAAGATAGTAGGGGTTCGCCCCCCAGCTTGCAATATATAACGAGTGCAGATTGCATCGATAACCAGCTGCTCAGTTCCTACGGGCACAGCCATGTTAAAGTGGCGATAAACTAAACATTACTTTTCAGTATAGATATTACTGTCATCTCTTATAAAGATTTTCTAACAAGCTACTTTGCTTCTATATATATATATATATAATATGAACTTGTATTTATCTGTATCTCCTGATATATTAGGTTAGAAAGAAACGAAATTCTTGTCGTATTTGAAGGTAGTTGAGAAACAAATATTTTTCGCTTTTAATTGATATGAGATCTTTATTATCGTATAAGAGCAACATCCCTTTACGATTGACCAATGATAGGCGCATTTTCTTCAAATTTTTGAGCAGTACTTCCAATTAACGACAATACGTTTCTGCATTAACTGTTTCGTTTTGGTTTAAAACTACACGATAGACAATATCCTTCATGTCCTACCAAATACAGAGCGTATATTTTTTTCGAGTGTTGTCCTGGTTTGGGGATGGACTCCACTTTTTCATTGAGTGCTGACCATTGTCGTTTCCGCTGGATATGATTATAGAGAGCTCACTTTTCATTACTAGTGATAACTCTACCCAGGAGAGGTTCGGTAGCAAGTCTACTCTTCTGTGACGAGTAGAGAGTAACATTTGTTATTGAGAAGCAGTGAGATGACACCGGGCCCACCGATCTAGTGTAGACAATTTTCTGATTTCACGAACGCGTTTTAGGATCGAAGTGTATCTAGAATTGAACTGCTTTGCTAATTCTCGTGCAGTTTGCTCTCGATTTTCGTCGACTACGGTTTTCAGAAGCTCAGTATGTAGAGAACTTGGTCGTCTCCATCGAGAGGAATGCGTGAAAGAAAAAATTTCTGAGTAAAACTGGCCGAACCGTCGTTAGTATGTCTAGACACTTACAGCTTCGTTTGCATAGACAGAACGAATACGTCTTGTCGTTTACACTTCTGAAGAGGCTCCTTTGAATTCATACAGGATACAATGTCTGATAGCCGTCTGGTCTAAAATCATTTTAAAAGAGTAAAATCAATACGGATTTAATCACTGCGGTATAAAGTAATTTGTAAAGGAAGGGAAACAAATATTATAACGTAAAAACGAATGCTTATTTTACCGTAACTGATCATGCTAAAAATGCGTCAGAAGTTCCTTTCCGACCTAATATGCACACATACACACACGCACATGAGTCTTCGTATATCTCATGCAGCGTGTTTGTACAGTGTGGGTTGAATGAAGATGTAGTTATGTAGGATGTACTCAAGTATACACTTATAGCAAAAGACAAGTGGTCGGATAGATGTATAGGCAATCATGGATGCGTACACGATAAAATAAAATAAACGTTGGCTGGAAGTTTTGTTGCCTGTATAAACGTTATTGTTTATCCTGTGAAGTCATACGGGCTACAATGCGTCGTCAGACAGACTGAATTCTGTATTTGTCGATAAGTTGAGATTTGAGAACGTGTGCCTACATTATTTTATTGTTAGAAGAGACTACTAAATGGTAGTTTATAAAGCAAGTTTCTCTAATAACCCTAAATGCAGGTTAATCCACCCCACCAAAACCGAATTTGACTCAGATAACCAATATATTATGGATTATTCTATGCTCGGAATAAAAGACGTGATTTTTCTCCAATTTGGGAACAATAGTAGGACTGTAAAACAATAGTTTAGCGGTATTAACGACAAATAGCATTGCAAATTTATGCACTTTGATATTAAAGAGTTTTGTTCAATAACCCAATAACTAAACCTCATCTCAAAGCTTTCGCTCTCGTCAACAGCATCGTACAAATCAATGAATCTCATATTAATATAATTATTCGCAAATGGCGACTCCTTTTGGTTTTCGATAACTTGTCCTGGCTAAAAAATAAATAGACGAATTGTTCTGATGTTTTAACAGGATCATACGATGGGGTGGAATTATGCGAAATCATTAGAATCTATATCTATTGCGTAAAAGATATTTTTTCTTCGTTGGAAGTTTGTAGAATAACGATGGTCTTTTAAATTCACCCAGTTTGAACCATGATGAATTAGACTTAAAAAGTCATCATAAAATTATTTAAGTAAGAGAAGTTTACGAATTACAGTCGAAGTTTATCTTAGTATAGCCACAGGATAAAATTTTGCGGACATGGTAGTGTGGTTAAGAAGACCACTCTGCAACCATGTGGTTTCAGGTTCAGTTCCATTGCGTAGTATTATTGGCAAATGTCCACTATATCTCTGGGCTGACCAGTGTCTTGTGACATAAATTGTGTTGAAGCCTGTCGTATATATATATATAGACGTATGTATGTGTGTGTGTGTGTGCGTGCGTGCGTGCGAGCGTGTGCGATTGTGTTTGTTTCTCACTGCTGGACTACCGGTGTTGATTTGTTTACAATCCCGTAACTTAGCGGTTAGGCAATAGAGACCGATAAAAAAATATCAAATAAGAAAACTAAGTACTGGGGTCAGTTTGTTCGACTAAACCCTTCAAAGCGGCACCCCAGCATGGTTGCAGTCCAATGGCTGAATCGAGTAAAAGATTACTCGAAACCTGATGACAGACTATTCTATTCTTTTAGTCTTTTAATCTTTTATGCGTTTCAGCTCAAAGGCTATGGCCATGCAGGGGCACCGCCAGTGTTATCATCTTTCCAATGGCCATTCTTATGCGATTGACTTTTGGTGAAGGAGAGAGTTCCATATTGCTGCCTTCTTTTGGGTCACTTGGCGTGATTAAGGATCATCAGGAACTTCGGACAGCAGGAGGTCAAGCCGTTTCTTGAAAACATCTACATAGATGAAAACATCTGTGTATTTACAGTTCTATATTTGAGAGATGAGGAATTATGTACATTATTTACATTATTTACATTAGTTACATTTGACGGATATTTGTCCTCATCTTGTTTGTTTTTAACACAACGTTTCGGCTGATATACTCTCCAGCCTTCTTCAGGTGTCCTGGGGAAATTTCGAACTTGGGTTCTCATTCCTAAGGTAATTTTTTCGATGTTATTATTATTGTTATTGTTGTTGTTGTTGTTGTTATTATTATTATTATTATTATTATTATTATTATTATTATTCAGGCCACTACGCCATATGCCCGTGGGCATACAGCATAGTGGTTAAGAGCACGGGCTACTAACCCCAAGATTCCGAGCTCGATTCCGGGCAGTGACCTGAATAATAATAATAATAATAATAATAATAATAATAATAATAATAATAATAATAACAGCAATAACAACAACAACAACATCGAAAAATACCTTAGAAATGAGAACCCAGGTTCGAGATTCCCTCAGGACACCTGAAGAAGGCTGGAGGGTATATCAGCCGAAACGTAGTGTTAACAACGAACAAAATGAGGACAAATATAGTAGAAGACACTTGTCCAAGGTGCCACGCAGTGGGACTGAACCTGGAACCATGTGGTTGGTAAGCAAGCTACTTACCACACAGCCACCCCTACGCTTACAGTCCGTCCAAATGAAATAAAAATGTTTTCATTTACACTTAATCATGTGTTGTTATTTAATACATCTGAATTAGCTGCATATCTTTCATTCAGTTAACTTACGAAATATGATATTTATTTCGAAAGAGTATATGTAACGTAGAGTGTTAAATACATGGTTGCCATAAAGATGGTGACAAACGATTTAATTATTTTTACATAAAAGTTAAATTTTAAGAAAAATTCAAGGGTGTTCTATTACACTAAATATTTATTCATTAAGAACAATTCTGAACCACTTAAAACTATTTTTTAACCCGGGCAACGCCGAGTATTCTTTAATGAGTGTGCGTGTGTGTGTGCGTGCATGAGTGAGTGCGTGCGTGTGTGCACACAACCTTAATAGTTTATGTTAAAGCGAATATATGTATACATATACATACACACACACACACACACACACATATATATATATATATATATATATATATATATATATATATATATATATATATATATATATATATATATATATGTATGTATGTATGTATGTATATACGTATGTGTTGTATATACTCATATATACGCGATCTCACTGACACACACACACACACATGTTTTACCAGACTTAATTATAAGTCAAAGAGTTTGAACATTTGCATGTTTACTCTGTCTCTAAAAGACAGTTACAAGACATTTGCTGACAGGTGTCAGTCGATGAGCATAAAACAAGAGTTTCAGCAGATGCTAAGATCAACTAGGTTGTCATCAATGAACGAAACATTTATTTCATTATATATAACTTGTGGTCTGGACTTCTCAACATATAAATTGGTGTAACTCTTTCTTTTGTGCTATTTAGTTTACAAGCCACTTCCAGTACTGATAAAAATCTTCCCATAAACTTTTAACAGTTATTAATGCAGCAGATGACGTCCCTAAATCTTCAGCGACATTTTCAAGCAAGACAGTACAACGCGCGGTAGCTCAGCGCACCAAAAGCAGTTCAATCTGCATATATGAGATGTTGTTACACATTGCTGGTCACAATGCGCTTTTGCATTGATTTAGGCTTCAAACGACGCCAGGCCAACATCCTCCATCTCCACCCACCCCCAGATCGAAGGGGGACTGGAGCAATGACGTGCTTTGCTGAAGAACACCACGCGCCGCCCAGTCAAGGTATCGAACCCATGATCTGGCGACTGTGAGTGCAACAGCCTAACTACTAGACCACATGCCTTCACACACACACACACACACACACACACACACACACACAAGCGCGCGCATCTTTCTATATATGCATATATATGCATGTATATGTATATATGTATGTGTGTGTGTACATACATGCATACATACATATATATATATATATATATATATATATTTATATTTAT